>NW_026920954.1:0-183762 GCF_032062105.1 Saccostrea cuccullata
TCAATGTCATGGTCCCCCTGTATATACCTACCCTGATCAATGTCATGGTCCCCCTGTCTACACCTACCCTGATCAATGTCATGGTCCCCCTGTATACACCTACCCTGATCAATGTCATGGTCCCCCTGTATACACCTACCCTGATCAATGTCATGGTCCCCCTGTATACACCTACCCTGATCAATGTCATGGTCCCCCTGTCTACACCTACCCTGATCAATGTCATGGTCCCTCTGTATATACCTACCCTGATCAATGTCATGGTCCCCTGTATACACCTACCCTGATCAATGTCATGGTCCCCCTGTTTACACCTACCCTGATCAATGTCATGGTCCCCTTGTATATACCTACCCTGATCAATGTCATGGTCCCCTTGTATATACCTACCCTGATCAATGTCATGGTCCCCCTGTATATACCTACCCTGATCAATGTCATGGTCCCCTTGTCTACACCTACCCTGATCAATGTCATGGTCCCCTTGTCTACACCTACCCTGATCAATGTCATGGTCCCCTGTATACACCTACCCTGATCAATGTCATGGTCCCTCTGTATATACCTACCCTGATCAATGTCATGGTCCCCTGTATACACCTACCCTGGTCAATGTCATGGTCCCCCTGTTTACACCTACCCTGATCAATGTCATGGTCCCCTTGTATATACCTACCCTGATCAATGTCATGGTCCCCTTGTATATACCTACCCTGATCAATGTCATGGTCCCCTTGTCTACACCTACCCTGATCAATGTCATGGTCCCCTGTATACACCTACCCTGATCAATGTCATGGTCCCCCTGTATATACCTACCCTGATCAATGTCATGGTCCCCTTGTATATAGAAGGTTCCTCCTTTTCTTCTTTTGATCTGTAACCAGACTGGAGACACGAAGGAGAACTTCCGAGAGAAAGTCTTAGCTATATCATAGCCATGACTGTTCCACTGAAAGAGAAACAAAATCTTAGCTATATCATAGCCATGATTATTATACCTCTACTGATTTTTCACTATATAAAAATGTGAATCAATGTATTTTGCTGATTTCCTGAAAATCACCGTTAATAAACCAATTCCCTGCAAAACAAGATTGATTCCCTGCAAAAAAAGTTCGTTTTTTTGATGAATTGATACACACCTATTCCAAACACTTAGCATTTTCTTTAAACTTACGACAAACTTAGAAATGTTCTGAATAAACTCATGAATATTCATTAATGATATGAAATGCATCGCGAGTCAACTAGTCCCATATCAATCAATAAGAACTAGTTTACTGGTAGCAAATGATGCCGAGCTCAGGATTTGAATATAACTTTTTTAAATGTCTAGTTTGTATCGATATAATAAAACAGTTAAAGTATATCATTGAGGGAGTCAGCAAGATTCCAGTTCCCCAAGAGCAAGTCTATTTCCCAAGGCGCTTGCGCCGAGGGAAATAGGCGTGCTCGAGCAGAACTGGAATCTTGCCGACTCCCTCAATGTTATACTTTAACTGTATACTGTTCCACTGAAAGAGAAACAAAATCTTAGTTATATCCTTACCTGTCATTTTCCACTGAAAAAGAATTTTCTTTTAACTATATAAAAATATCCTTAGATAAAATTTTGAATTTAAAGATTACTGAAATAGAAAATTGAATTTTCAGAAACTTAAGATTTAAAATGTGTACTTACTCACAGGTGCTTGACGTTTTTAACCTTTTTATCATAAATAAAAAATCCCCCCTGTACTATAATGGGATATCTTTATTTATGAAAAGAAAGATTAAAAACGCCAAATTACGCCTGTGTACTTACTGTAAATAAAGTAATCACAAATAAAGAATTATTACAGAATTTGAGATATGACATGATGAAAACAAAAGCTTATATGTACAGGTGAACTGTACAAAATTAGTCCTCTAATATTTCTTTTTTACTAAACAAACCTCTAATCATTTATTTTCTACTCACCGGTGTGACATAGGCCAGAGTGACCCCAGGGAAATGTTTGACCTCTCGATCTCTGTCGCAATATGAGGCATGCTCCTTAATGATGTCCGTAGACTTGACTTTCTCTGTCACTAAACCTCTGTCTATGACATTCACAGAGCTTAATTTTATCTGTGAAAATAAAACTTCAATGCAAGAACATGCCGGGACATTAAAACAAGTCAAAATGACATCAGCATTAAAATTTTAAACATATTACATGTATGACTGAAAACATTTTCTTCTTTTTTGTTATTCAGCTCTTTTAAATGGGTGTGTAAAATCATGAACCATCAAAGTTACAGGTTATTATATGTGGCTAATTGTCAGTACCTCATTTGGTCGTTCCTTCTTCTTGTCACTCTTAGACAATGTTGCTTCAGATATTCCTAACATCACAAGCAAGCCAAACCATCCACTCATGATATTTAAATTCATGTCTGTCTGGTTAATCTAAGCGAAATAAAAATATTGATCCAAATCTATGACAATTAAATCTACATTTAAATTCATATTCAATGGTTTGAAAAAAGTCATTCATATGAATTATATAAGTTTTAATTAAAAAATATCAACTGATTATGAAGTGTAAATCATAGCTTAATTCTGACAGACAGATTGACAAGAACAAAGAGATTATAATTAAAAACTGCTTGACATTTTTTGTACCAGCTGCTGAAGCAGAAGACCTTAATCCATGCTACTGACAATGATCTCAATAATATTACTCACTTTATCTCAGTTAAATTCAAATTATGACGATAGAAAAAAAAATAAAAATCAGTCTTCTCGGGAGAGCTTTACAAATATGCCCAGATCAGTGCTCAGCTGCCGCTCTAAACATGCTTTATCTGTTTATGTGGCTAAGTATTAAAAATGCATGAGCGTGCACGGAAATGGGGAAAAAATAAATTGTAGACGCTTTAAAATTCCCATAACTTGATCATGAATATTTCATTTAACCTAAAATACATGTATGTATTGATGTTAGATTCAGTATCTACTTACATGCGATGCTGGATCGCGTTGGTATGAAATAAAACATGAAACAATGGCAAAAGTGAAAGTAGAAACCGGAAATTACTTGGCCTACTTTGTTTTTGCTTTTGGAAGAGTCGGCGGCGAGTCGCTAAAGTTTGGGGGCCTTGGCCTAAGAACTCGATGTTCTTGATTTCTATGGCAGCATGATTTTATTTGTGTATATAACTTTTCTCTACTGTTTTCTATCTGCATACGGTAAGTGGCTGATAAGTAAAGGTGTTTCCCCTAAAACTTAAGATTACTTATTGATGAAGTGATTCCAAATACTCAGTTCTGTGTTTCTATCACTAGATCTATTTCCTAAAATCAACATTATGTAAAGTAAAGATAAAATAGGTCTATATTTAGAATATTACAAAAATAGAAATCACGAACTGTGATATAATTGGAAGAAACAGATCCCTGTAAGTTAGCTGCAGAACTGTAGCTCGATCTCCGGAGAAAATATTGACAGACCGGAGAGCTACAGTGCCACCCATTGTAAAAACTGTATATTTATTGCGCTCAAAAAGTTGCGCTTATTTCTGGATTTATTCTTTCAAATTCTTACCTCAATCATAAAAAAGTATAGATTTCAAAATATTCCTTACTCCTCTGTCAAGTACGGTCTGTGTCAAGTCTGCCAACGTCAGTGAGGAAGGAGTCATTCTGCCCACAAACCATCGAGGAGTGGAATATTAGTTACATAGTCTTTTAGAGATAAGGTATGGAATGATACCTGGTTAGTAAATTTCATACCTGGCAAGGCGGAGACGAGTCAGGTATGAAATTTACTAACCAGGTATCATTCCATACCCTGTCACTAAAAGAATATGTAACGAATTTACCCCACCGATGAAACATTTACGTTTTGTCAGTGGTTTATAGATGATTTTCTCTGCTAAATGCTTCATCACGCTTATACTGTGCCTATTATGATGTCACATTATGTTTGTTACGTAATACATCGACCGGGTATAGATTTACAACTGACCGTGTATAGATTTACAACTGACTGGATATAAAAATCCACCTCCTTCACATGACAGACTTTAACCAATCGCAAGCCAGGATTTCACGGAAAATCAACAGAGGTGGGGTAATGCCCAGGCCACCTCTACCGTGATGGCACCGAGCCTTGACTGCTTCAATTAAATTAAGGCTCGCCTCCGTCTATAGGTCACCAGCCAAACAATTAAACTCACTTGTAAATAGACTGTCACAATTGTTACATTTTTTAAAAATCTTTTTAAACATGCACACACCTGGTGGCATAATAGTCAACTAATTGATGGAGGCCACTTACTGGTAGAAGTAGAAGTATTCTCGTAGTTGACATCTGCACGAAGCATGTTGGACCGAATTATCTTGCAGACCAAAATGACAGTATAAATAGACGAATTTTTTGATGGTCTTAATTTCAGGGCCAGAAGAGCTATTAACAACAATTATAAGGGTCATTTTGTCGTGGAATAAGTGAAATAATATGTTAGGAACACGCTGTTAGTAATATTTTGAGATGACAGTTTAAAAAGATATGATTTTAGTCAGATTGGAGTAAAGCATAGTTATACATTAACCTTTATTGTGAATTTCCTTTATTGTTACTTTTTTTTGTAGGAATAGAAGATTTAAAGTATTATGAATTTTTAAAGAAATCTGACCTTAATCGAAGAGTTCGTCGAAGCGTTGATCCGCGACCACAGGCAGCCATCCATGAGGTGTCATTTGAAAGTTTTGGAAGGTATTTAACTGTCTAATCAAAAACTAATAAAATAGTACATGTATATAATTTGATCAGTATTCATTTTAGAGAATTGATATTTTTTAAAATTTATTATAATCAGGTAACATATTGTGTCTGTTGTCAATGATACTTTATTCAGGGTCTGCATTTTCAATTAAGAATTTTAACACTAAATCTACATTGAAAACTCTTTTAATAGCAGAAAACTTGTTTCCTTGTTTATATTGTATTCCAATGATCATAATTTTTGACAATTCTCAATTTCAACCAATATAAGGAATGTTAAATGTTTAATGTGAATAATTTCTGTGAATTAACGCAGACTTGAATGTAGGTATATTTTTTTTTACTTCAAGAAATATGCCTTAAGGATAAATAACACAAATATACTTTTTTCAGAAATCAGCATTATTTCTCATAGATTTACATTTAAATTGACAACCTGAGTAATGTTTACCAAGTAGAGTGGGAGAATTTTATAAGATTTTGTCATAAAGTTAAAAAATTGTGCAAAATTTTGTATGGAATTATATAAAGGGCAAAATAAAATCTCAAATCTAAACACCAAGGAAAACTTACGATTTCTTGATATTTCAGGGATTTATTATTCATACATGTATCAATACAAATCAAAATCAGTCAAAAAATATATATCAACCCGCACATCCATTTTTTGTTTGTGGTAAGTACCCTTAAGGGCAACAAGTCTGCTTTACGTTTCAGTTACTCACAGAAAACTTCAAATGTTCCTTAATTAATTTCATTCTTTTCAATGAATTAAAATAGCTATAACTATATTTTAATTTTAGAAAATTTCACCTGCTTCTGAAGCCATCCGTTCCAATATCAAGTGATTTTAAAGCCTCTGCGATCCACAAAGATGGAAGTACCTCAGAGTTTTCTGTCAATACTGACATCTTTTTCGAGGGAACGTCTAAATCAGACCCTGGTTCTACGGTTCACCTACAATGGGAAAATGAGCTTGCCAACATCTTTGTCAATACAAAAGATGAAAAATACTTTTTTGAAGTATGTCAAACATTATTAAATACTGTTTAAGTGGAAATTTTAGCAAGGTGACAATTTTGTAATTTATCAAAAGAAAAAAATTGGCCTTTAGTGAGATATAATTTTAGTGATATTTAATGTCAAGAGAGAAAGCTAAAATGAAATAACCGATACAGAATAAATTATTAGCAATATTCAGTAATGGTTTTCTTCTAATCCTTGCTTTTAATGTCAACATTAAATCCACCCTCAAAATTCTGCTTATAAGGTATGATTGGATATAAAATCTTTATATTGTTTTTTATTTCGATTTGAATTTTAAGTTACATTACAGAATTTTGATTTTGAATACTCGAGATGCATTATTAACAAAAAAACCCACATAAATATAGATCCATAGATTTCCACAACAGTTATACCATAGAGAATGTTGTATTAATATGACTCACACTTTATTCTTTATTTTTAGCCAATGTGGAAACATGTATCAGGGTCGTCCAATGACTCTATGATAGCTTACAGACAATCAGATATGAAATGGAGGCCAGAGGATTCTACCATGGGGGTCAGGTAAGGTACTATATGGACCCGCTAACACACAGACAGACACACTCACACAGGCAAACAGAAATACACACAGACAAACAGACACACAAAGAGATATGAAATTGAAGCCAGAGAATTCTACCAGTAAGACCCAGGTTCTTCATCACATGTAAAACTGAACAGTAAACATAGACAGATAGGCATGCGGCTAGACGGATTGATAGACAGACTTTTCATCAGTCAATCAATTCCAGAAAACATGACCTAACAAGACACCAATACCAATGATAAACAGTACACTGTTCCTGCATGTATATTTATTGTAAGGGGTCCTTTGATACATAAATGTATTTAGTAAGTTTTAGTTTCAATTTTTTTAAAAATATATTTTAAAGAAATGGAAAAAATAAAAGGATAAAAGCACCAATATTGAAATTATACAAATATCATCATCATTTACATGGTGTATTTATCAAAACAGGGAATCTTTGTGCAATGCGACAAGGGGAACAACTCTTACTAGAGCAGAAAATTTGGAGGATGGCTTACGACTTTTTCCATTGTATGAAGACACAGCAAGTGAGTAATAATGAAATAAGAATTTACTCTGAATAGGCTTGTTATTTCTATTTCTTCTCATTCATCTATAGTTATCCCAATTAGTTTTTTGACATAATACAGTACAGGCAACGCGGATCCCGTTTTAGACCGCGTCCCCTCCGCGGTGTATTAATCCTTTCCGCGTTACACCGTCGCGGGTTTTGATCGCGGTGCTACCTGAGACCGTGTTTACACCGCAGCGGGGCCCGCTACCGTTATTCTTCAGCTTAGATGTTCTTACCTGTAAAGTATTGTCGATTTTTAATCGTGTCGAAATGAGGGGGGGGGGGGATTACGACCAAATTAATATTAACAGATTTATACCATTACATGGATTCTTTAAAAATTCATTTTTAAGTTTTATCAAATTGTTTAATAAAAAACATCTTTCTTTTTTTTTTTTACCAATGGTCACTCAAAATTAATTAATTCTCAAAAACGTCTGTTAACAGTAATACATGTAAAGTATAGGATGAAATAAAGTCGAATAATTTATTGAATATATTAACTTAAAGTTTATTTTCAAAATCAATAATGCCACCCCAAATGATCTTCAAATTGCTAAAAAGGTATAATTAAAATTTAAAGAATGCCATGATATCGCTTCTCTTTATATGCACTGTAATCCGGTGTTCACAATTAGCCCGTGCAGTTGCAGTTACATGTAGCTATGTGTTTATTTATCTGCGATATTATATCAGTCATTTGGTTTCATTTAGAAAAGTACCGTTACTTCTGTATACATGTCTGTTATAAATAATAGCATGAAAAACGATGATAGATATTGATGCATAATTACAATTAAATTTTAACAAAACACGCCTAAGTGTAGGAATACCGTTGCTCCATTATTATGCGCCACACTGTAAGACTAAGAACTAAATATCGACGATTTTTTTTTAGGGGGGAGGAGGGGTTCTTGTTAATGAAATAATCACAGGTATTTCTATTCAGAATATCAATAATATCATAGCTTGTATTTGAATGTATTTCTATTTTCTGCTCTTTTCGAAAATTACTTAATTAAATCATGTTTATGAACATAAACAAATTTCAGATTTTTCCGGTTCAAATAAAACACAAAAATAAATATGGGCCCTTAAAATATTTGAACACACAACACAGAAATTAACTTATTTTAATCAGCAAGTTGCCATGCTTCTTGGAGTTTTCAGATGTCTGTGTAACCGTTCGGTTTTCCTCAGGTAAGTTTGGTGTGGAGTGGAGCTTACTCGAAGCGGTTGAGAAGCCCCGAGGGAACGACACTGTCTAGTGTACATACTACGGTTTGTTCCCATCTCGCCTTAACTGTAAAATTTTGTATTCCCATTTCGCCTTAGTAAGCTCTCAGATGAATTAAGGTGAAAAAGATTTAATATATTTAGCATAAAGTATTTTTGAGTATTACATGTATTATTTCATTCACTGTATTCATAAATTCCAATTAAATGTTTAATTCAATCTTATTCAATTTTTTAAATTTAAATTATAATAATATTTACAAATATTAAAATTCCCATTTCGCCTTAGTACTTTTTCTTACCTGAATTTCACAGTTAAGGCGAAATGGGAACATGGGCATACTACCTATATACACAGGATGTTACCTGAGTGTATTACCTGTATGCGTTTTCCTACGACATTGTAAAACGAAGCCGTTTTTTTTTTTCATGTGTAGCTCATGAATTGAAATAAAGAATGTTTTTGTTGCAGACAGAATCCTTTTTAAATTTAATGTTTCAAATAAATATTTTCAATAATTCGACAATTTTAATATACTGTGTTTTTCTTAATCAAATTTTATAACAAAAATACATTTCATTTTACCTCCAAAATCTGTCGTTGTAATCTGGCGACAAAAAGGGAAGTAATTCAAATGTACATATGCTGAAGAAAGTGGATCATAAACAAGTCTCTCGATAAATAACAATAAAACTTAGACAAATTCCACAAATGGTCAATAAACTGATAAATCAGCGGTAGTTTTATTCACTAGACTTAAGAAATTGATATACTGATCAAAAAGGAGGAAAAACGATCATGCACGTGCCTTAATATTGTGATATTTTTCTTCTCTCTCTCCTCTCTCTCTCTCTCTCTCTCTCTCTTTCAATCTTGTAACTGGTACAGATATAATCAGACACGAAATAACATAGTAATGGATCATTATTTGATTTAATTAATATCAAATACTTCATTAATTTGTTTTAAAAGTTTTTTTTTTTTTTTACTTTTATTCTTCTTATACACTCCGTTTAAAAAAAAGCAACAATAATTTGACACAAATTCCAAGGCTAATATCGCATCTGAAAATGATATCGATGAAATAATAATGAAACAATGAATCAAATGTGTTGTTGAATGGCACATCATGTGCCAGCGAGCGTTACCCAAGGTATACTGTAAGACAGGTGTGAAACCCCCAGGGCATGTCGTTTCCTGCTCAGGCACTGCTAATCCCTATACACAGGAAATGATCGCGGCTAATACTTAATACACAAAGAAACAGAATTTGTCAAAGAAAACAAAAATATATTAATTTTTGCATTTAATATTTATTAATATAAACTATAATTTCGTCTGTGAAGTTTATCATGACACCTGCACATCCTATCTTATCTATTGAACACGAAAATCGAGAAATATTAAAATTAAAAAGAAAGACATTGTATTAAAAAGTAAAACATGTTAATGTGAAGGTGAAAAATGATATTTTTTCTTGATCTCTTGTATAAAGTTCACGTGCTCAAAGTTAACTCTCGTCATCGAATGCTTTCCGGTCATTTAACAATTTGAGAAAAATGCCTGCACATTTATATAAAAGAGGGAAATACATTAAAGAAAATTAATTAATTAAATTAAGTTAATTTGAGAACAGAACATAAACGATGAGAAATAAAGAAGAATAGAACTTTTTCTTGATATCTTGGATAAAGAAAATTTAAGTTCACGTGCCCACTACATGTAACTGCAAATGCTCGTCATCGGATGTTTTCCGGTAATTTGACACTTTAAGAAAAAGCCTGTACATGTTATATACAATAAATCGAAATTAATTAATAAACAATATGAAGATGTACATTTTTAAAAAGATGTACATCTTTTTTTTCAAATAAATGCTGAAAATCGTTCATCGAAACTTAAACAGTCTGAGTTCAACATTTATTACAGTTTGCATATAATATGAAGATTAAAAAAAAACTAATTAAAATTTCTAGTATTTAATTTTGTTTCTTGATAGATTCTTAATAACATAAAATAATTAACCAATTGCAAAGACGTAACAATTTAATGAAATTTTCTATTCAATTTCAAAGATTGATATGTAATTTTAGAAACAAAAATAAACTTATTTTTTCTTAGTTTAAATTCTATTCATAGCAAAATTTATTAATAAACACACGGTTTTTTTTTTTTTTGTTTGTTTTTTTTTTTGTTTGTTTGTTTTTGTTTTCGTTTTTGTTTTTTTTTTTTTTTTTGTTATAGGGAAAATTCGCAAATTTCAATTCGGGGAGATAACTCCCGTTTGTTTACGATACTAATTGTCAGTAATATATTGATCGATGATTTAACCGCGGCGGGGACAGGTAAGTGACGAATTTCCCGCGGAGGGAACGCGGTTTACCTGTCTACCTGGCCAAATACCGCGTTGTGATTATACCGCGGTGGGGACGCGGGAAATACGGGATCCGCGTTGCCTGTACTGTATATACTGTTAAGACATGAGTCACATGACGTGTATTGAGATTCAAAAGTATAGTGAACTACCAGGGATATCTTTTTATTTTGTTGAATACAAATCACAGAATATGGAAGTGAAGGTGCACTAGAAACAAATATGCCAGGGTATTATAATTAGTTTTTAGTACTCGGTAAAAAATAAAACATATCCTTGAATCATGTGTTTTCTGAGAAATAATTTTACCCCTGATTATAGTACAAAAGGGCACAGTTTTATATACATGTGAATTTGTTTATTTTATGTGGTTTATGTACTTCAGATGCTCGCAGTTCTCTGAGCAGATTAATTCCAGATTATAATTTTCTGTTATCTCTCCCTTCAGGTCCCTTAAGAAGAAAGCGTCAGACTATGTCCTATGTCGGTTCCCACACAGTTTGCCGATTAATAGTCGTGGCCGATTACTACTTTTACAGCAATCTAGGTCGTAGGAACAGGAGAACTACAGGAGAATACATTGTAGGAATTTTACGTAATTTTTTTTTATACCTTGGTAGCAATTAAACCAATAAGTTGGTTTAATTTTATTAATAGAAAGCTGAATGAAATACAGTAAAATATGATTATAGAAAACCTGCTTATGATGAATTGATGCTTACAGCAAAGTGATTTTCATACCCCTTGATTTTAGTTACATTATAAGTGGGAAGGATGTAACAAAATATGATTATAACAAAACAAAATTGTCCATCCCTGGCACTTTGCTATAAAATTATTTTTTACTGTGTATGTATTTGTGATACTTGGTTATAGTTAAACTTTTTATTTCTTGAAAATTAATATTTTGAATATAGAGAATATGTCTAAGTGAGTCATTCAGCATTCAGTTTCAGTCATTCCTGAAACTGTTATAAAAATTTAAGTTTCCAAATCTCAGATGTAGTAAAGTTTATCAATGCCCCATTGTGCTTTGGCCACTAAGGTACAGTTATGTGTACATGTTCCTTGTAGATTGGAATCATTGGCAGGGTGAATGCTATCTACAAAGCTACAATGTGGCCTGATTTCAACTCCAACATCAAGAATCTGGGATTTGAAATTGCAGAGGTAAATTGTTTTCATACACTCTGAAACTTATTAAATTGATTTTGATTCTTCTTTTTAATGTGTTTTTCTGAAATTCAAAGATTTTGAAAGTAAAACAATTTTAGGTCTACTAAAATAGATAGAAAGAGACAAAGAAAATGTGATATTATAATCATGATACAATAATTTATAAAATATAATAAATTTGACTGGAACAAAAAATGCTTCAAAAAATATGGGAATGACTTGACATGTGAATCAATTGTTGGTTGCTATGGTTACAGCTGGTTGTCCACGATTCCTACACGGTTGTTCCTCCCAATGGTTTACACTACAACATGGCGAATCGACCCCAGGACATGGGACTGGTACTAGATGTAAGTAGGTCACAGGTCAGAAACAGAATAGCATTACAATGTTACCACAAAAACTTGACCAGAAGACATGGGACTGATGCTAGATGTAAATAGAAAGAAATTAGCCTTACACCCCCCTTCCAAAAAAAATAATAGCAACTAGAGGACACGCATTTGGTGTTAATAATTATATATGTATATTGGTTACTCTTTAAAAGAAGTTTCAAAAGTTTCTTTAGAATGTGTTCATATTATTAACTTAAAGTTATACAGAAGTTTGGTTGGGAGCATCAGAAGCATATGCCTGGTACTGTTTAGCTCAAGTTTTATTATGTTGTACAGATGTTTTCATTGAGGGGATCAGAAGCATGCCTTGTTCTGTTTAGCTCACCTGTTTTATTGTGTTACACAGATGTTTGGTTGGGAGGATCAGAAGCATGCCTCGTACTGTTTAGCTCACCTGTTCACGTATCAGTCGTTCCCGGGGAAACTGGGTCTTGCCTACATTGCCTCCCACAGGATCAATGACCTAGGAGGAATGTGTTCCCCAGGTAAGATCAGACCAGACAAGTGTAGTTTTCTACAAAACGAATTTAGACAGGAATTCTAAAAGATTTTGGGTGCATGATTTTAATGAACTTAATCTGTTTCGTTTGACTTTTGCACATTTCCACCTTTATTATATTTTTTGTAAAGTTAATCAAGTTTTTAGATACTCTTATGTACTTGTAAATTTTTAAATAATTAAGAACTGGTAATTTGTAAGATTTGAATCATTTCAAATGTTCAGAAGAGAAAACAAAAGAAATAATGGAAAGTAAGCAAAGAAAAAAGTAGTTCTGATTTTACTTTGAATAAGTTTATGTTATAAGTTTGTGTAGCCTATACATGTAAAGTATAATATAATGTACCTGTGTGTCCCAGTGTTGATAAAATTCAGACAAAGGTAAGAAGATTTACCTCCCCTTTTGTTGCCTGCCTCACTCCTTGGTATTCAATGTTTTAACTCAGAATGAATGAATGGAGGTTGAACATTTTAACTTTATACTTCTGAAATTACATGTTCAACTCCCTTGAATGTTTGAAAATGTCTCTTTCTTATTTACTTACTGGTGATGCAAATTTAGCTTTGAGATTTTAAAGAGAAATTGAAAGTGCACTTTACACATTTGACAAAAAAGCATGAAAGGGGGCACTTGGAAACCAGCTTGAAGAGGAAAAAATTAAATCTTATATGCATTGTGAATCAATGAGCGAATGTCACTGATTTCACATGTTTCTGCATGTACTCTTACAGGGGATGAAATACATGTAATACACCGGGAGTAAACCCTAATGGGTCACTGCATGATGATACTTATGTACTTGACTGTGGATTGAAAATCTTACTAACAAATGACTCCATCTTTATAGTTGGTTGTTGTATATATTATCAGTAATCAGTCTTTATGTTTGGTTAGTAGAATCTTCTTTTTAACCCCCCCCCCCCCCCCCCCAACTTCCCCACTCCTCTTAATTTTTTTTAGAGAGGTATCACAATCTATTCCAAATCCTCTTTTTGATCCCATCTTCAAGAAGTTGGAACATAAGAAATGAAATGCTTGACCCGAAATCTAAAGATACATTGTGGTCTTAAGGTTTATTTACCCTTCTGCTTCCTCAAGTAAAATGTTGCAGTAATGATTTAATTTTCAAAAAAATAGACTGATATGTATAAAATAAGTAAAATACAAACAAATCCTGGAGAATATCATTAGCTTGTGGAGGTAAAATTTTACACCCCCCTCCAAAAAAAATTAAAACCTCTAAACTTGTCAGTGATATCTAACCCAGTAAGAGTTATCTCTCTTACCAGTTTATAAATAATCCTTAAGTAATTTCTCCTAACTGGAGCACTCATGAGGCTCATGTTATATATTTACAACTTTTAGACATGCAAGTGTTGTCTTTTAATTCCTCTTGACATAAATCCTTATTAGTTTTCTAAACAGGTTTCAAACATAAAGAGGACTTGTATAAGCTATGTCTGATGTCCAATCCATTTATCTAAAATATCCTGATTGAACTAAAACAGATTTCTAACATATATGTCTAGTTGTCCAAATGTGTGTTTTTTTTTCATATTATATTTATAACTTTGTTCATTTCATAATTACATGTGTATAACCAATTTAAACATGTTTAAAAATGATTTTGTTGTCTTTCATAAATTCTGCTTTTATTACAACTAAACAATATAATCTTCACTATTAAGATGCATGTGACCATCTGAATTATGAAATCAATTGGGCATGATTGGCATAATGTTAAAAAACATTTTTCAAAGTATACTTTTAGATTCCTCTCTCCATTACGGATACTTCAATTTCATTGTCAATTTGTTGTGCATTAGATTTATTTTGAACATTGCTTTTAAAATCATCAGTAATTTTTGTAATTTTATTTAATCATCAGTGTGGCTTTTTTTGCCTGTTTTTTTGTGTATCTTGTTTAAATTAACCTCTGTAAGCTCCTCTTGCTAGATTCTCTAATATTTTAAAAGTATAACAGAGACATTGTTTATTTTCCCGCAGTGGCATGGAAGGACAATAGGAGAATGGCCGCCAACACCGGGCTGAGTACGTACAGAAATCCTGATGGAAGTCAGGCCCTCGTTCATCAAGCCACCATTACTACAGCTCATGGTCAGTTCAGCATTTGTTCATACAGGGACTTCATTTATAGAATAGTTAAAGGCATTCTTTCTTTCTTATAATTTATGATATCATTTTTTCACCTTATATAAAATCAATAAAATTTGCTCACAGCTGTGCTGTCAATTGAATATACAAATTACAGAAATGAAGAAATTTTTAGAAATGACAGTTCTATATATACATTGTCAATTGCTTCTCCGGGATAAAGCATTACAAATGTACTTAAATTAGTGCATCCAAATTTACCCAAAAGTCTCTCGCATCTGATAATAAATAATTTTTCATCCCAATAATAATGAATGATGCAATTGTTTATCAAATAATTATGAATACCTGATGTAAATTGACAATCATTAATTTGTTTCTTTCCTGATTTTTCAGAGTTGGGTAAGTAGATTAACTCTCTATCCTCTCTTCAAAATAAATAAGCTTAAATTTAAGAATTAAAAAATAATTTGATTCTTAGTGCATATCAAAGTTCAAGTTCTTTGAAGTCCTTTTTTAAAAATGATTATTACAAGATCGTCATTGATGTTCGCTTGTCATTGCCAATCATACTTCCAGGTCATAACTGGGGGAGTGAGCACGACCCAGATACCGATTCCTGTGCCCCGTCCACCTCATCGGGGGGCCGGTTCATCATGTATCCCTCCGCAGTCTCGGGGTACGAGAAAAATAATCAGGTCAGTATAGACTAATGTAAACATATTACATTTAGCGGTGTATTCTATTTAGCGATTTTGGCGGAAAACATAGTCCGCTAATTCAAGTACATCGCTAAATGTCTTTATATTAACTTCTTTAACTAGCAAATTCAGACAGTGCTAAATCAAATCTACGCTAACTTGTTGAAAATTGAATTTCCGCCAAATATTGTACACGCCAAATGTAATACATTCATAGTAATCAGGTCAGTCCAGACTAATGGTGAGATAATATGTCAGTCATAATGTTGCCTTATATCCTACAACCAGTTGTGTCAAAAAAGGCGATCGATACTTGAATGAAGCTTGTTATGATAATAAATTCTAGCTTGAAGCTGCTTTGAGACACGGGCCTTTCTTTTTTATGCCCCGCCATGAATATGGCCGGGGCATATAGTGTTTGTCATGTCCGTCTTCCGTCCTTCCGTCCTTCTGTCCTTCTGTCCTTCCGTCCTTCTGTCCTTCCGTCACACTTTGCGTTTAGCTCTGCTCAAAGCTAAGTTTCAAAGAAACCATCCAAGATATTTTCATCAAACTTCATATGCTGATAGATATTGATGAGAGCTATGCAACTGCATCAACATTTTTTGACCTTGACCTTTCCTTTGACCTTGACCTCACTTTTGTTAAATTAGTGTTTAGCTCAGTTTTAAACATACCATTCAAGATAGATTAATCAAACTTCACATGTTGATACAAACTTGCATGGATGATGCATCTTGGGATGAACACCACCAGACTTGCTTCGGATGCTGGATCTGACCTACATTTTCCAGATGAGTGACCAGATTTAAGTTTTTGGAGCAGGTCCATTCCTAAGGTATTATAAGCCCTACTTGGACCAAACTTGCATGGATGATGCATCTAGGGATGGACACTACCAGACTTGCTTCGGATGCTGGATTTGACCTATATTTTCATTCTGAAGTAACTATAAGCCCTACCTGAACCAAACTTACATGGATGATGCATCTAGGGATGGACACTACAAGACTTGCTTCGGATGCTGGATTTGACCTATATTTTCATTCCCAAGTAACTATAAGCCCTACCTGAACCAAACTTGCATGGATGATGCATCTAGGGATGGACACTACCAGACTTGCTTCGAATGCTGGATATGACCTATATTTTCATTCCCAAGTAACTATAAGTCCTGCCCGAACCAAACAAGCATGGATAATGCATCTAGGGATGGACACTACCAGACTTGCTTCGGATGCTGGATCTGACCTATATTTTCATTCCCAAGTAACTATAAGTCCTGCCCGAACCAAACTTGCATGGATGATGCATCAAGGAATGGACACAACCAGACTTGCTTCGGATGCTGGATCTGACCTATATTTTCATTCCCAAGTAACTATAAGTCCTGCCCGAACCAAACTTGCATGGATGATGCATCTAGGGATGGACACTACCAGACTTGCTTCGGATGCTGGATCTGACCTATATTTTCATTCCCAAGAAACTATAAGCCCTGCCTGAACCAAACTTGCATGGATGATGCATCTAGGGATAGACACTACCAGACTTGCTTCGGATGCTGGATCTGACCTATATTTTCATTCCCAAGTAACTATAAGTCCTACCTGAACCAAACTTGTTTGGATGATGCATCTAGGGATGAACACTACCAGACTTGCTTCAGATGCTGGATCTGACCTACATTTTCCAGATGAGTGACCAGATTTAAGTTTTTGGAGCAGGTCCATTCCTAAGGAATTATAAGCCCTACTTGGACCAAATTTGCATGGATGATGCATCTAGGGATGGACACTACCAGACTTGCTTCGGATGCTGGATTTGACCTATATTTTCATTCCCAAGTAACTTTAAGCCCTACCTGAACCAAACTTGCATGGATGATGCATCTAGGGATGGACACTACAAGACTTGCTTCGGATGCTGGATCTGATCTATATTTTCATTCCCAAGTAACTATAAGCCCTACCTGAACCAAACTTGCATGGATGATGCATCTAGGCATGCACACTACCATACTTGCTACGGATGCTGGATCTGACCTATATTTTCATTCCCAAGTAACTATAAGTCCTGCCCGAACCAAACTTGCATGGATAATGCATCTAGGGATGGACACTACCAGACTTGCTTTGGATGCTGGATCTGACCTATATTTTCCAAACAAGCAATTCCGCTGCATCACTATTCAACTTCTGATCAAATTTTATACACATACAAATTTTCATGTTGCTTTACTTATACATCCTCGGCGGGGCATTCATGTCCTATGGACATATTTCTAGTTTAACTTCTAGGAAACATATATTTTTTATATGTAGTCAGTGGAAAATAGTATTAAAAAAAATAAGTATTGAAATTGAAATTTTCAGAGAAAAGAATTTTCTCATCTACCTACCAACCCAATATTTTCAGATCAACATGGGAGAAGGAAAACAAACATTTTTTTCAAAGTTGGCCTATTAAGTGTATATTCATATTTGTCTTTCAGCTGTTTTCTCCATGCAGCAGACAGCATATATTCAATGTCATCAAGACAAAGGGCTACAGCTGTTTTAAAGGTAGGATATAAACACTGTCATTATTTAAATGTGTTGTTACAGTATTCATCACTTTATTCTTGTAACCTTTTTATAAGATGATTGCAGTCAACTTACACTCGGCCCAATATATTTGTCCATCCTCCATACAATATAAAGTGAGCTTTGCATTGTTATTTGTCAATGGAACTTTATGACTGAAATAGCATCTCTCATCTGTTTTTGCTGTAGATGCTGTGATATGCTTTAAGTTGATAAAATAACTTACAAGGAAGGTGGGAAAAAAGCAGATCCTTTGCAAACTAGAATTTTTTTTAGATAAATAACCTCAAAATCCAAATACATGTAGTATTCAATTAATTGTCTTTATTTTATTTTTATGCAGAGGGCTCGAAACGTTTAATTTCTGTGATATTTAAAAATATATATAGATAAGTTTTTCTGATTTAATTTCTACAGTTATAAAAAATGAAGTCAAAACCAATTATATAATTTTTATATCGTTTTATAAACTAGAGTCCTCTGGTAAGTTTTAATTTCTTTCCCCCCTTTGTTTGTTTAATTTAAACAGCCAGCTATTATATTGAATATATGCTTACTCAAGATACTGTACATAAACATCAAACACTTTAGCTTCTTTTCCTCTACATGCAATGGTATTTCTCTTAATGGTACTGGCATGGAATGGTGTATCTGATTTTTTGTTTGGTTTTACATGTACTTTTGATTTCAGTAAGTTAGCATAAGACCTGTGTACATGAAAACTGATTTTCTTTTCCTTAATGTTTTGTACTGAGGAAATGTAAAATTATGAATAATGATATGAGATGACAATTCTCTTTCATTATAATTGTATATCTACATTTATGAATCATGAAATTAATGTAGACATGAAAAAAAAAAACTTTCTCTGTATGTTTTTCACAGTCTTGACGGAAATTACATAAACTGTTTATATGAAAAGTACGTCTCAACTATTAAGGGTCTTACAAGTTTCATATCTACTCTTTTTTCTGAAGTTATAGATGGATGTAGAACAAAATATGCTGATTGATCAATCAATCTTTTATAGAAAGTGGTGTGAAGTAAAAAATCTGGATCAAAAAACACTATTTGAAATCCATTATTCTAATACCATCAGTGTACCTCTTCATCTGAATTCCATGTATATTATCTTCAGTTTATATTATACAATAGGAGCACCCCCATTCCTTCATCCGAGCCTTATTTTACTCCACAATACAATTTTATCATCAACCTTAATTTTAATTTTACCCAAATATCATTAATTATTAAAACAATAATTTTTTTTCTGCATGTAACAATCCTCATGAAATATCTAAACATATATTGAACACAAATAATATGATTATCCTTCAAAAATTAGATAAGAGAATTATATTTTGAGGTTTTTTTTTCCAAATAAGCCCTACCAAGTCAAATTTATAGTCTCAGTTGAGATGTTTTAATTTAAGTTTGTCTATTATGTGTTTATATCTGGTATAGTATACTCTAAGTATTCAAATGGTGTCCTGTAGCCCTTTTCATGAAGTGATTGAGAAATAGAACCAGAGTATTCCATGGAATGCTAGTGCAGTCAACTGAAGAAAAGTACAAGAAAGGAGGAGATCTTCAAAATATAGAAAAAGACATATATACAGCCTTCTAAGTTCAATAGGAAAAAATGAGAATTAATACAATCATAAAGTTACTGAATGTTTTTGAATTTCAGTCTGTATGATAACTATTCGAATTGGGAATATGATACGTCAGTTTAAACATAAAATATAGTTTGTTTCATTATTCTTTCTATCCTGGGAATTTTATGAAACATGCTGTTGAGGTGAACTTTTAATATATAAATATTGTGTAAACTGGTACTAAGATGAGTATTGCTGTCACTAAGTCTTCTGGTTTGTGTGTTTTTACAGCTCTAATATTTTATTCGTGATAAAGTTGAATAAGAACAAATGGTAAAATTAAGTCATTTGTTTTTTAGTTGTGTTGCTATTAAAATGAAAATACTACATGGAGGATAACCAAAAATTATTCAATACTTTATTGTTGACTTTTTCTTGATATTTTTAACAGAGGCCTCAGCTACAGGTCAAGGTTTATGTGGAAATGGACGCGTCGATAAAAACGAGGACTGTGACGCGGGCTACACGGGGGACAGGTGCTGTAACGACAAATGTCAGTTCAGGGCCAAGTTTATGAAATGCAGGTAACGTCTTTTGTGAAACTTGTAACTAAATATTAAATTCATATCCCAACACACACCCACATTATAAGTTTATCTGTAAGTCAGAATATTGGCCCTTATAAAGTAATTAGATCCAGGGTAGCCTAACCTTAACAAGATTATTAGCATAGAAATCTTAGCATATTAAAGGTTATTTTTTGACCACACACATTGACCACTGATCAAGATGACTGTATATAGAGAAAGAATTAAAAATTTTAGTGTCCATAGCATAATGTAATAATTTTATTTTGTCCTTAGTGATGACCGTGAACAAAGGTCATTAAGATCAAGGTCAAAAAGTCTTTCAGTCCAATGAACTTTGCGTGCTATATTAACTGAACAGTGGTTCCTCCTGGATACATTTTATCATTTTCTTTTCAGTCCTATGAACTTTTCGTACTATATTAACTGTCATCGTCTGAAACCCACGGGTGACCTCGTCTTTACTTATCACCCGTGGGCAAACTTACCGAAAAATCGTCATATGTAATTAAATATGTATGAGTCATTTGATTGGCCGCATCACAGAGTCGCGATGCGAAACAACGAATTACAGTTCACGTTACATATGCATGTTCAGCATTGCCAAAAACATGAAAAACTCATTCCGTAGTTAACACAGCTGATGCATCCACTCACCGGTGCATTTTGCAGTTAGAAAGAGGTACTACTTCATAATATCTGACGGATATTAATGTCCGTGACCTGTACGAATTGACTTTCATTGTTTTAAATCAAACTTCGCACGTTTTAACGAGCGTCAAAATATTTACCATAAATAGCAAAGTAATAAACGTATTTTTCAAAATTGAAGAGTTCCAACTTTCTGATTGGTTGACTAAAAACAACAAATTAGCATATTTTACGGCGATTTTTCAGCTAGTTTGCCCACGGGTGATAAGTAAAGACGAGATCACCAGTGGGTTTCCGACGATGATTAACTGTATGTTGGCCCCTGTTGGATATATTTTATCATTTTGTCTTTCAGTCCTATGAACTTTGCCTGCTGTGTTAATTGTACTGTGGCCCCTATAGGGTACACCTGTCTAGACCATGTAGATGATAACTTTGACTGTAAGGGGAAGTCACACTGCAGGTATCCTTCTACTGGTGATAAAGAAGTTATAGTACAATTCTCAGTTAACCTTGGACTTGGACCCAGTAAGGCATGGCATTCTCGGCGCCACGTATGTAGCATCTCTCAAATGGTGATTAGATTCTCATTGGTTAAGAAATTAATAACATCTAGAACTTTAAATAAATTGTTGTTTAGAACAATGAGACGACTTGAGTCCCACCTCTTAGCCCAATGAGATGCTGTTATTGGATATTTGCTACACTTGTTGACATTGGCCCAAAATTCTTATCCCCTGTATATTTCAACAGTGAAAAAAAGCGTGTAAATTTCAGACGCTTAATTACCGGTATGTAACGTTGAGAATATACCATGCCTTACTGAAACTAGTGCAAGGATAACAGAGAATTGTACTAAAAAATCAACACACAGTAATAATTATACCGTGTAAGTAGAATTTTTAGCGAGGATTTAATTTTGGCATTATTAGCAAGGGTGCCAAGATCGCTAAGATTGAATATCGATAAAAACTAATCGTGCTTTATTTGCAATAGCTTCTTTAGTGAGCTTTTTAAAATCACTAAAATTACTTCTCGCTAAAAATAAAATACCAATTTTTAAGGACAATTCACTAAATTTGCATCGTGCTAAAATTTTCTCTTATACGGTATTACTGGTGAATACTGGTGATAGAGAATTTATAGAATATCAGCACACTGTAATAATTACATAAGCAAAACAAGAGGCAAATTTGAAAAACAAAACAAGTAACAACTAAGATACAAGTTAAAACAAAAACACACCATATGCATTTACTCTACCCACCTAGGATTGTCCCAAAGTAAAATTAAAAACATGATCAGAACTTGATATCAAGTTAAAAAAATTATTTGAGGAATTGTATTTGAAACGTCTTGTATGTTGATTTATACATGTAACTGTTTGATTGTTCCTTAACATGAACAGTGGTAAAGATCTGACCTGCCCGAACGCCCTACCTAAGATTGATGGTACACCATGTCATAATGGGTAAGTTATAGAAATGTATGCCAAGATCTTAAGAATTCTATAGTGCAATCTCACCAATTTCAATTTAATTAGGAACATTTAAAATATTACTTTCAATTGAAGAATACTTTGAAGAAATGGAAATTTTACTTTTTGATTTGAGTAAAAATTAATTTCTTTGTTTCCATTCCTTCAGTGAATATATATTCAAAACTTTTAGAAAACTTCAGTTGTTTTTAAAAGTACTGTGTTCAATTTCTTTGAATCTTAAGGGGATATTTTTGTTTGTTTGTTAAAAAGTTGAAACTGTTGCTTGTCAAAGACTGTATCATTGTAGATTTGGAAAATGTAGGAATGGAAAATGTTTAGATGCTTGTCAACAAGTTAATAGGAATCCATGTCTGTGCAAAGGTAGGGTTATTAAGGTGCTGAGATTGAAGAGTACTATAGAAGCTAGAGCTGTGAACCCACTGAACAAGGCTGTTACTATCATTCCGGTAACAGCATTTCACTTTGCTTGAGCTAGCATACTAATTAAAGTTTCACATCTTACATGTAATTACCATTTTACTCATCAATTGGATGTTTGATTTCAATGGAATCAATTATACATTGCATATGAAACACAGAGCCCATGCAGCAATACCACTGACAATACTATAGCCATACTCGTATTGTACGATTGTTCATGAGAATGCAGTAAACAATAATCACATGTGGTGAAAGAAAGTACGTTTTAATCCTGAAAATGATGATATTGATCGTTATATATTTTATAATGGTAGCAGAGTTACAGAGTATAGCACTACATATTTCATGCTTCAAAGGATCTCTTCTAGGTAAATGTATGATTTGACGTATAAAACCGATATTGGTTTCAGTCTTTAGAAAAATCTTATCGTTATCCATTCGGGTTGCTGAATTTAGGATATACGTGCATGTAATGTTTGTTTCTTATGCATAATTTTTCTTTGTGTGCCCATGCATTGACTTCATGATAACAAAGTTGGGAATGTACATATTTATTTCTGTAGGAGATGATGCCTGTAAGACGTGCTGCTTCAAGCCCAACACGGAGATCTGTGAACCATTATCAGACCAATCAGATCAATTCCTGGAGGATGGGAGGCCCTGTTATGATGGCTTCTGTAAAAAGGTAAAAAGAAGCACAATAATTTACAGGTTTTAGTAATTTTCACATCTCTATATATCTCCAAATATGCAAGAAATTTTCGCGAGGTTCCTGAGATCCTCGTCATCGCAAAGATTTCTCGCCATGAACTGGTCCTTAAAGTCTCTATGTCTATTAGTAACAGATCCAAAAAAGGTATGATCATGAAAATTAATTGTCGCAAACTAGTTTACCCCTAGTAAATCGCAAAATAAGTCGTCGCGAATGAAAGGTGGTTTAAAGTAACCCAAGAGGAATATCCCGACAAGTTGACAGGAGTGAATCAAACTCCATGCTTTGCATTGAGTTTGATCGGATGCATTGTAATTAAGTGCCTGTCAGCTCAACGTGATATGGCTCTTAGGATCAATTTACTGTTCTAATGGTAAATTTATTATATACCCTCATTACAATTAGCAAAATATAGTTTTAAAAACTTTTGAGATCAATTATATATAATTTTTTCACCAAAGAAAGCAGTTTGTTAAGAAACTTTTTTTATATGCAAGAAAAATAACGTCATGTCTTAGCACTGCATCATTAGTTTCAGAGAGTTGTGATATGGATTCAGAAAACCACAGTGTGGTGATCTGGAAAGTCGGATCATGACATTCATTAAATCTACAGTAAAATTGAGTGATACACATTTGGGTATATAATAAAATAATTATAACAAAGGCTTCTGATTTTAAACTTATTTTTATATTTTTTTTTCATAGGGAAAATGTGAGAAATCCCAGTCAAAATTAGTACAGAGGTTATTTTCAATCATCCAATCTTTCAGCATAGATCAAATAGGTAAGTCTATCACCTCATAATAGACATGTCACTAGTCCACTGACTTTGCATGTACTTTCTGGTCAGGTAAAAGGACCCTGTCCCAATTGAAATTTAGACGTGCTTAGCAAATTAACCTTCAATCTTAAACTAAACAGTAAAGGTTAATAAACAACATCATTATTTCCAATATTTTCATTTTTTTTTTCATTAAGGACCCTCTCTACACCAGTACAAAATGTTTTTTGGATATTGACAAAAATATATTCTATAAAGGTGTTAGTTTTTGAGCTTATTTATATGAATTTCAACATATGGTGCGTGGCATTTACCCCCAGGAAAAATAATCAAACTCAACACAGTATCAGTGAATAGAAATCACTGTTTGTTACTTCCATTGAGAAAATACATGTTAGTAACATGTTCAATTAATTTATCTTGGCCTTTTAAAATGTTAAGAATACCTGAATTGATTTAAAATTGTGTAATAAAATGTGAATTTCTCATTTTAAGAATTTAGATCTAAGGGCAGATCATTCTAACTGCAAAAAATACCATAGAATCAGAACTCTTTAGTGTGCAGTGTAGAGAGGGTTCTTAAAAAAATCGATTGAAAATGTTCAGGACCCTGATTAAAAAGCATTAATTACTGCAAGTCCATAATACAGTGTTACCTTTTATATTTGGCTGTGCTTTAATTAATTTTAAATCAATATTCAATTAAAGATAAAGACCAAATAAAAACCAATTTAAGTGCAGTCCATTTTTAGCTCACCTGAGCCGAAGGCTCAAGTGAGCTTTTCTGATCACATTTTGTCCGGCGTCCGTCTGTCCGTCTGTCTGTCTGTCTGTCCGTCTGTCTGTAAACTTTTCACATTTTCGACTTCTTCTCAAGAACCACTGGGCCAATTTCAACCAAACTTGGCACAAAGCATCCTTGGGTGAAGGGGATTCAAGTTTTTTAAATGAAGGGCCACGCCCTTTTCCAAGGGGAGATAATCATGAATTTGTTAAAAATTAATGGCATTTTTAAAAAATCTTCTTCTCCAGAACCGCTGGGCCAGGAAAGATGAAACCCATGTGGAATCATCCTCAGGTAGTGTAGATTCAAGTTTGTTAGGTCACCTGAGTAACTCAGGTGACCTATTGCTATCTGTTTTCGTCCGTCGTCGTGCGTCGTGTGTCGTGTGTTAACATTTGAACATTTTCAGCTTCTTCTCTGAAACCACTGAACCAATTTCAACCAAATTTGGTATACAGCATCTATGGGTGAAGGGGAACAAAAATTGTGAATTTCATGGTCCCTGCCCCCCTGGGGCCTGAGGGGTGGGGCCAAAACCACTAAAATTATAGCAATCTTCAAAAATCTTCTTCTTTACTCCTGGACATCAAGCAGGCAAACTGTTAGCATGAATGTAATGAGCATTGAGTCCTCTACCAAAATTGTGAAATTCATGGCCCCAGGGTCAGGGGTTCTAGTGCTAGGGCGGGGCTATATAGTTCATATAGTGAAAATGCATTATTTCTTTGAAAATCTTCTTCTCTGCTCCTGGGTATTAAATAAACTATCTAAGTACATAGTTATGATGAGCAAGAGTGCCTCTTCCAGATTTGTGAATTTTATGGCCCCAGGGTCAGGGGTTCAGGTGTTAGGGCGGGGCTCTATAGATTATATAGTGAAAATGCATTTAGTCTTTGAAAATCTTCTTCTCTGCTTCTGGGTATTAAAAAAACTAACTAAGTACATAGTTATGATGAGCAAGAGTGCCTCTTCCAGATTTGTGAATTTTATGGCCCCAGGGTCAGGGGTTCAGGTGTTAGGGCGGGGCTCTATAGATTATACAGTGAAAATACATTAATTTCTTTTAACATCTTCTTCTCTGCTTTGGGTATTAAACAATCTAACTTAGGATATTGTTACGATGAGCAAGAATTCCTTTTCCAAATTTGTGAATTTTATGCCAATGATCCAATTATATATATTTATGATGAAGAAAGGTGCATCTAGCAAAATGGTTATCCCCCCTCCCTTGGTGGGGGGGGGGTACATAGTCTGAAAATAAATTAATGCTTGGAAATCTGCTCTTTGGTTTTAATCAACTATTTTTTGATAAAATTTTGAAATATGTGGCCCCAGGATCAGTGGTTCTTTTGGGGTGAGGTGCACAACTGGTTATAAAGTGGGAAAACATTTTCTCTCTTTGTAACTCTGATATACCTTTGGGTATTGAGTAAGTAAGAGTATTTTTAATTATGATAAGCAATGGTGCCTCTTTCAAAATTGTGAATTGTGAATTTCATGGCCTCTGGTTTAAAACACGAACCAAATTTAATTGTTTGAAAGTTGTTACACAATACTCAGGTGACCTATAAGGCCCGTGGGCCTCTTGTTCAAATCATGACCCCCGGGGCAAGGGTGGGGCCAAAATGGCCGACCCAAGTTTTACATAGGAATATATAGGAAAAATCTTTAAAAATCTTCTTCTCCAGAACCACTAGGCCAGGAAAGATGAAACTCATGTGGAATCATCCTCAGGTAGTGTAGATTCAAGTTTGTTCAAATCATGACCCCCGGGGCAAGGGTGGGGCCAAAATGGCCGACCCAAGTTTTACATAGGAATATATAGGAAAAATCTTTAAAAATCTTCTTCTCCAGAACCACTAGGCCAGGAAAGATGAAACTCATGTGGAATCATCCTCAGGTAGTGTAGATTCAAGTTTGTTCAAATCATGACCCCCGGGGCAAGGGTGGGGCCAAAATGGCCGACCCAAGTTTTACATAGGAATATATAGGAAAAATCTTTAAAAATCTTCTTCTCCAGAACCACTAGGCCAGGAAAGATGAAACTCATGTGGAATCATCCTCAGGTAGTGTAGATATATGTTTGTTCAAATCATGACCCCCGGGGCAAAGGGTGGAGCCAAAACAGCCGACCCTAGTTTTACATAGGAATATATAGGAAAAATCTTTAAAAATCTTCTTCTCCAGAACCACTGGGCCAGGAAAGATGAAACTCATGTGGAATCATTCTCAGGTAGTGTAGATTCAAGTTTGATCAAATCATGACCCCCGGGGCAAGGGTGGGGCCAAAATGGCCGACCCTAGTTTTACATAGGAATATATAGGAAACCTTTAAAAAATCTTCTTCTCCAGAACCACTAGGCCAGGAAAGATGAAACTCATGAGGAATCATCCTCAGGTAGTGTAGATTCAAGTTTGTTCAAATCATGACCCCCGGGGCAAGGATGGGGCCAAAATGGCCGACCCAAGTTTTACATAGGAATGTACAGGAAAAATCTTTAAAAATCTTCTTCTCCAGAACCACTGAGCCAGGAAAGATGAAACTCAAGTGGAATCATCTTGAGGTAGTGTAGATTCAAACTTGTTCAAATCATGACCCCCGGGGCAAGGGTGTGGCCAAAATGGCCGACCCTAGTGTTACATAGGAATATATTAGAAAAATCTTTAAAAATCTTCTTCTCCAGAACCACTGGGCCAGGAAAGATGAAACTCATGTGGAATCATTCTCAGGTAGTGCAGATTCAAATTTGTTCAAATCATAACCCCCGGGGCAAGGGTGGGGCCAAAACGGCCGACCCAAGTTTTACACAGGAATATATAGGAAAAATCTTTAAAAATCTTCTTCTCCAGAACCACTGGGCCAGGAAAGATATGTGGAATCATCCTCAGGTAGTGCAGATTCAAGTTTGTTCAAATCATGACCCCTTGGGTTAGGGTGGGGCCAAAACAGCCGACCCAAGTTTTACATAAGGATATATAGGGAAACCTTTTAAAAATCTTCTTTTCAAGTACTTCAAAGCTAAATATAATTAGTGATATTTATATGGAATCATCCTCAGGTAGTGTAGACTCTAGTTTGTTCAAATGATGACCGCCTGGAGGGGAGGGGGGGGGGGGAGGGGAGTAAATTCAAGCCCGATGTGCTCAGGTGAGCGCTGTGGCCCCTGGGCCTCTTGTTTACAGGATAGCATATAAAATGTACATCTGATGTTCATATTAAAGTGATTATAAATTATTTAATGTTTCAAGCTGTATTTATGAAGAACAACATTGTATGGACAGTCCTGATCCTGGCTATACCTGTGTGGATTTTAGGCATTTACATCATAAACAAATTCGTAAGTTAATATAATCAAGCAATAACTTACAGCAAAGTGTTTAATAAAACATTGCTATGTTCCAGCCTAATACATGTATGACATATTTTTATACACATGTATAATGAAATATTTTAGGATGAAAGAGAGGAGATGAAGGACCAACCAGCCAGAAATCGCAAGCGTGATGCGGTAATTTTTTTTTTAAAAACATATAATTAATGGGAGAAGATGTGTTAATACAAGGGGCGTTCAATAAATAATGTCATTAGCTCGATGACATACAACATAGAAATCATATGACATTGGCTTTCTCTCACTATTTAATCTTTAATGAATTGATAAAAGTTTATGTGACCACTTTTCGTTGCATTATTTCATTGTGGGAAGCTAGAAAACAAGGGCTACTCGAGACACTGCATTAAAAATGAATGGTCAAGAATCAGTAAACTAGAGTAAAATTAAACGCATCATTAAAGCTGCTATAAAACTTGTTAATTTCCCAAAGATCTATTAACTGAAATATATGAAATTTACAGCAACTTATGTCTGTTTCATACACCCATGAACAGGTGGATTTCAGTTAACAAAAATTATATAATTGGCATCAAAAATGGGTACCGTCCTTGTCAAAATGTACATACAACAACCAATGTATACTAGCGATAATTCAACAAATTATCACTGATTATGTTTTATTGACTTTAAGTTACATAGCAAATTTGATAGGCATCATTTTGGGGATAGTTCACACTGTTTTAAAGAAATATTTGATTGTAAAAAAGTTTAATACTCAAAGGTCACCCTATATTTTTAAAAATGAGCGAAAACGAGAGCGTGTAGAAAATCTAACAATTATGTTTAAAAATTCAAAAATTGTTCTTAACCACGTGTTTCTGAAATTCAAACAGATCATGAAACTTGAATCCATTTTGAGTTAAACCCTCAAAACAAATTTAGAATAATACGTACTTGACAAAACTGCAAAGGCCTAAGAAGAGCAAAAATTTGCAAGAACACATAAACAGATTTATACGCTATTTTGTTAAATATTAGCGTATTTGTTGTTCAAATTCATATATAGGGAGGCAGTTCAATTTCTGGAGGAGTCTAGTAAGCAAAATATTTGCCAAAAAATTGAAAGGTTTATGAGAGGAAGGAAACAGAATGAGAAATTCACTACATTTAATTTCTTCCTGACAGCGTACAAACCCACAGGCCATGAAGAGTAAAGGAGTTTTGGGGTAAACAGAAAGTTAATGTTTTGTCACATCAACAATATTTGCCAGATCTTTTAATCTTTGCCTTGTTTCATTTCCTAAACTTAGGAAAACACCTTTCAGAAAGAAAAAAACAAGTACAGCAAATCATAGGATCTGCCATTTTCCAGTATACGAAGGGTCATACTCAAAACTGTGTTCTAAAAACAATTAGAAATTGAATAAAAATGTTACGGACATGTGTTTTTATTAAAAGAGAACATTTAAGTTAAATCTTTAAGACTAAATCATAGAAAAGCGTTTTTTTGTTTCTTTCCGAGCCCCGATGACATTATTTATTGAACGTCCCTCGTGTAATAGATTGCTTATTAAAAAAAATTATGTAAGCTCGGCTGCTGCTATGAAAATTTTTGGAAAACCCCCCAACTAGTTGATGTTTGTATTTATAAGGCTGTCTGATAATAAAAGCTGACTTACTTCCTTTTAATATATTACTTGTATACACTTGTAATGAGAGAAGAGAACAATGCAGCAGACCAGACCGGGATTTGAACCTAGGCTCCCTGAATCTCTGGTCAGGTACTCTACCGACTGAGCTATCTGACCACCAGTGATTGATCCTGGCTGACTGCCACACACTTTTTGATATACATCAATCAATTTGGAAGTTTTACTGTTCTTTTTTATTTTGTGTAAACTTTTTTATTTGAAGATGAAGTAAGTATCAATTCTTGTTTTTAAATTCCTAGGAATCAAGAAGAAGAATATTATTAACAGAAAATGAGAAGATAATAGATGCACCAAGGAAACCGTTCAATACAGCAAATCCAGTAGTCTAGTTCATACTGATCAGTGCAATGTTTTACATTAGTCTCCTTCCTTCCCATTGGTTGATCTTGTTAACCTTTTTCCCATTGGTTAATCTGTCTTCCAATTAAATGTCTGTGATTGGATGAAAACTGCAGGAATTTACATGACTTCAAAGTGCCCTTTCTGTTTTCTATGCTCTCTTGTTTGTATGCATGTGAGTGGCAATATGTGTGTTAAAATGGACATTTTTTTTACTCTCTAACACATGCCGTGTAACTTCATGTAGTTAAAAGTTCAAATCCCAATAGATGATTTTATTCAGTGATCTACAAATAAAAAGATATTAAATTTCTGTAAAAAGTAACTTATATTAAATGGATGTACATGTACAGGTCAAACCAATTTTTATGAAATGCCCATCACTGTAGACTTTTAGATTGATATTGGATTTACTTGTTTACATAATTTCACCAGAATTACAGTTTAAAAACAATACAAATGTCATGTGATTCTATATACACGTACACATTGCTAAAAATCCTGTATATGTTCAAATGGCAGTATTGCATAATCCCATGTTTTGATTATATAAATGAATATGAGAGAGAGAGAGAGAGAGAGAGAGAGAGAGAGAGAGAGAGAGAGAGACTTTTTTCAAACTTTCCTGTTTGTTGCTCATTATGTGAAAATTCTTCATTACTCAATTATATGAGTTACATGTAATAGTGTGATGAAATCTTATATTAGCCTTTCATGCTCACTAAGAATTGCACAGGGTGCTCAATTTTTCTATTGTTTGTCATTTTTAGCTCTACTGGTCAGAGACCAGAAGAGCTTATGCGATAGTAATGCGTCCGGCGTCCGTCCGTCTGTCCGTCTGTAAACAATTTTTCAAAACGCTACTCCTCCTACAGTTTTGGTCTGATTTCAACACAACTTGGCACACAAGTAGACTACACTAAAATACATAATTCTGTGTATCGGTTTTTGATTTCAATGAACAGTGTTGCCATGGTTACTAAAAATAGAAATTTCTGTGAAATACTTTCATAATGCTACTCCTCCTACAGTTTTGGTCTGATGTCAATATAACTTATACATAATTCTATATAACAATTTTTGATTTCGATGAACGATTTTTCCGTGGTTAATAGAAATAGAAATTTCTGTGAAATACTTTTAAAATGCTACTTCTCCTACAGTTTTGGTCTGATTTCATTATACTTTGGCACACAAGTAGACTACACTAAATATATAATTCTGTATACCGATTTTTGATTTCAATGAACGGTGTTGCTGTTGTTACTAAAAATAGAAATTTTTGTGAAATACTTTTAAAATGCTACTCCTCCTACAATTTTGGTCCGATTTCAACACAACTTGGCACACAAGTAGACTACACTAAGATACATAATTCTGTGTATCGGTTTTTGATTTCGATGAATGGTGTTGCCGTTGTTACTAAAAATAGAAATTTCAATTAAATGCTTTCAAAATGCTACTCCTCCTACAGTTTTGGTCTGATTTCAGTATAACTTGGCACACAAGTAAACTACAATAAGATACATAATTCTGTGTATCGGTTTTTGATTTCAATGAACAGTGTTGCTGTTGTTACTAAAAATAGAAATTTCTTTGAAATACTTTAAAATGCTACTTTTCTCTTCCTCTGTTATAAGTACAAACCAGTAGAGCTACAGTCTCGACAGAGACTTCTGGTTTTTATACATAGTCCTGAGTTATGCATGTTTACATGTAATCATTTAACTACATGTAAGTGATTTATAAATTAATGATATCCCATTTATTTGAAAGTTAAGATGGAATTATATATATTGTAAACATTTAAATGCATGCAGACAATTACCCTTTCACCAGCATTTTGTGCTCTGTAGTTTTCAGATAAACTTCAAAAAATATTTTATAAATGAAAAAAAATGTTGTTTGATAAAATCTCCCTTTTGATGTCACATCTTCATAGTGTAAAGAATGTATTTTGTCCATTGATTTTCATGAATTGGCTAATAGTTTGGGTATTAACTATTATGATTATCTTAATCACATAGTTATCTTAACTGTTACATTTATGGTGAACATTAAAAATACTGACACCTACTATACCCCCACTAACCCCCCCCCCCCCCCAAATCAAAGGGGTTGAAGATTTCTTTAATTTTCAGGTAAATATTGAAAGTTTATATACAATGTATAACATTAGAGTGATTATCATTAGCTTTTTATGCCATGTGTTTTTTTTACTTAGTGTTTGTATTTTTTGTATTTTATTTAAGTTATAGATATGAAGATTAAATATATGAATTATATTTAAACATATTATTGGTTTATTTCAAATAAATCCGAATGTCAAAGCGGGCGCAGGAAGTTTGAATAATGATGTAATGCCTTGGGTAAACAAATTCATTATTTGATTATCACCATATATAATAATATTTCGTCAATTGTATAAATATATATTTACATTAGCTCTGTCTTTCTACTATGCCAACTGTGAAATTGATTTGAATACAACCATTTTTGTGTATATAAGCACGGGTAGAAATATACACAGATAATAACGCGATAACGTGACGTCACATTGAGGCTACAGCGACGTAAGTAAAAATGCAACGATTAAGGGCAGCGAGAAATTGAAATATTGACTACTAGTATTTTTTGGTGCTTTAAAAGATGTAAAATGTAAATATAAAGAATGTTTTTAGGGTTAGTATGAAGTATTGGTGTGTATATCACAGACTTGCACAGCTACAGCGAGAAATTCAAATATTGAGTAAATTTTAGAGCTTTCAGACATGTAAAATGTAAGGCCAAAAAAAAGTAATCAATAGTTTTTTAGGCCAAAAAATTGGAATTCAATGCGACAGGCAGGCTTTTTTTTTTTTTTTTTTTTTTTGCAGGTTTAACATCCTTTTTAAGCCATTTGTTCAATAAAATGATAATATCTACCAGTTCTTAATTTTTGTTCTCTGAAATTGGTTGTAATATGTATTCAACTTTAAATAATGTTACTCCAAACATTTATTTAAAAGTTAAATAATAAAAAAAATGAAAATGTAGAAGAAATGTATTGTTTTTCTAATAAAACCGACTACTAGTATCTTAGCATTTATGAAAAGGGGAATAACTCAATTTTCTTTTTCAACTTAGAAGAATAGAAAAATTGAGTTACATTTGTATTTCCCTTTTCAATGTCAATAAAATTGATCAATGCGGCCGTTTTTGAACTGATGCGGCGGTGCCTGAGAAACTATAATTGATTATTTTTTTGGCCTAAATATAATTTTTTTTAAAAAAGTTTAGTGTGAGTTAATTGAATGTTAATCACGCAGACTTGTACACACCATAACTCGCACAAAACTTAAAATGAAAGGATTTAATATTCAATATTTACATTCGGTGTAATTTCGATATGAAATCCATAAGAAATCCACGGCGTTCAAATTAATTAACGTAAAAATACAACAATTGTACGTTTAAAATTGATTTTTTTTTTCACTTTTTGCTCGCAATGTTCGTTTGCGTTATTAAACGTTGCAACGTCACAAACGGCTGTTACGTCTATTATGCACATCAATACCGCTGGGCGCTAAATTCACATTAATTATAATAATTACACATAATTAAAACGAAAAATTGTAAATATTGGCATTTAATTCGTATTTTTGGATGTCGTCGGTCCTATAACACACCTGGCCGTGCCAACGAATTATCATACCGCGCTAACGCGCGCTATTCAAATTGTCGGCACGGCCATGTTATAGAACTGACGACATCCAAAAATATGAATTCAATGCTTATATGTAAATTTAATTTTGGATTTGATAAAAAAAAGATTTAATTGGTCCTCTGGGTGGTTCTAACTGTAATATATCCCTGACTTAAAATTGATTTCGATTTCATATGTAGAGAAACTGAATTTAGGCTGTTTTTTTTTTATTCATACAAAGGTTTCCATTCAAATGGGATGACTTGGAAGTCTCTGCGGATATTTGTTTCCCTGTTCGGCGTACCCCAAATTAAGTTTCAATTGCTTAGGAGAGAGAAGGGAGGGGGGGGGGGTGTAGTAAAGCAGGGACAGGGATCTAGACAAAGGGATATTTCCAATCTTGATTCATCACTGATTTGGATTTGAAATGCAAATAATGATTAATACATATATTCCTACGTAAATGATAAAAAAGAATTTAAAAGAAGATTAAAAAAAAAATCAAGAGAAGCTTTATCATACTTATTCCATCATATCCATGAATTTTTTTTTGGTGGGATGTATCGGAAGTCTAAACCACATGTACTTCAAAATTATAAACTTGACATGTTTTTGCTTTCAGTAAAAACAGGAAAGGAATATATTGGGGCAATCATTTAATCAGATTTTTTTGTACGCACTTTAAGCATATCTTCATGGTGGGCACATTCGAATGGTGTTGTTCATTTAATTCCTCTTCCAGTAGGCGGATCCCACTTTTAGATCTCAAATTATAATTACTGAGACGGAAAACACCACTTAGTGGATTCATCGCCTCGTTAGACGCTAAGACAGGGGATTTAGGATTTACATGTTAGACGTGTGATTACAAATCGGAGCGACATGTGATTATTATACAGACCGTAAGGTAAAGGGCTCTTTCATTCGTCTTTGATATTTTTCATTTGTATCCCCCCTTTCTCTCTCTCTTCGAAAAATATTTTTTTTCATTCGTACAAATGTAACCCATCCCCCATTGCATCTTATCTAAAGTAAACTAATACTTAAATAGAAAAAAACTATACTGTGGTAAAGGATGTTTGAGCTATAGATACACAAGGAAATTTTTGTCATATATTAGATAAAAACCAATGTTTTCTGATATTTTAAGGACAATTTTTTTAGGCGTGTTAAACTTGTAAATCAGAATTGATTGCAAAAACCCCACTGATTTGAAATTCATATCTATTCAGAGCGTAAACCATAAATGACTAAAATAATTTATACAAGTTTCAATTAAATTCATATCCATATGGAATGTTTTCAAAGTTTTTTTTCCGCTAAATTTCACAAACATTGGTTTACAGCGTCGAATGATCATTTGATTTGACTTTGAAGGTAAAGTTAAAACGTTTTATGATTGATGTTTCGGACAACGACCAGCTAATGATCGGTTTAACACACACCGAATGTTGTTTATATACTGTATTGTTTATACTATAAGCGTCTGTAGATAGCGTAAACGCCTAAGTAGAATGCCCGTTTTTTCTCTGTTAACGCCCATATCAAATACACATTGTTATTTTAAGAGGTGCACGGGCCGCCGAAGCTCACCGTGTGCAACCAATTGGTAGATCGAACTTTTAAATCATGATCAAATATAGGTTTTGATTTCGCATCGCGAAGCCCAATCATTTTTTCTGAGAATTGTCTTTCTGCTGTCATTGCCTGTCAATTATGTTAATTTAACGAACGATATAATCTTAATATTCAAAGTTTCCCTCAAACGTATTTAGAACTTAAAGTCATGTATTTTCCATAGGCCCTCCCCATCTTTATTGTTAAAGAAAAAATATATCTACTATACTATAAACATAACGTTATGTTTATAGTATAGTAGATATATTTTTTCTTTAACAATAAAGATGGGGAGTGCCTATGGTATTTTCAACCGAAAAAGTAATTAAGCGATTTTTTTTCTTGTACCCCCCTCCCCCGAGGTTTTTGATTCTAGGCAGTGTTCTTTCCCCTATCTGTTTTCTTTTCTACCTTTTTTGTCAAAGTTTTCCCTTTTTTTCACTTCTCATTTGTTGCTTTTACAACCCCTCCACTTTAAAATAAATGATAAATTGTGCGTGATCTTAAAGAAATAACTTATGCCTTAATTACGCCTTAATTGCATAAAAAGACTGTTTGAGGACCACACGCCATATCTGCGATTTCAATTAACGATTTCCGATGTTTTATTATGCAGGAATAGTAAAATACAATTCTGTGCCAAATTTTATTTTAAATAATTTATACTCCAAACGTGATTAATTGAAATAATTAAGAAAACGTATACTTAAAAGCCTATTCTCAATATCTATATCAGAATCAATTTCACCCAAGCATAAAGCTCCCCTAATTGCGACACATGCCCCTAATTTGTATTTCAATAACAAAGGTAAACTGAGATACCCTACACCTGCAAACAAAACTCTACATCGCCGCTGCTTCATGTGCAATACTCGGCTGCCGGGGCCTCAGAATGGTATCCCACACCTGGATATTTATGCTGATTTACACGTGGACAGGTGAGCATTATTAATTGTTTTCTTTCTATTTTTTAGTTTTTTTTAATTTTCAAGGATACATCCTTTTGATAATCATGATTATGACTTTTCTCTTCCCCCTCTCTCTATCTCCTCTCTCTCTCTTTCGCTCTATCACTCTCTCTCTCTCTCTTAGTTCCTAAATCACTGTCTGGCCGTGTCATAAGGAGGTCATCTGTCGAATACCTGCGCGATTCGGACCATTATACCTACATTATATACAGATCTGGCCTGTAATTAGGATTAGTTATTGATGCCCAATGTCTTTATTAACCCACGGAAAGTTTCTAAAGCGAATCAGTCAATATATTATGCGGACTGTCCTATTCTGTATTTTTCATATTTCAGGAATTTTATCTGTTCTGGGCTCAGTTCATCGGTATAAAAGATCTGTAAGTACTTCTAGTTGTTGTAATTTTAATAAGTACAGGTTATACACCCCCTTACAACATACGTACTTTATATATGTATATTTTTTAAAGAGTATCATAAGTATTATCAGATATAGACAAAATATAGTTTGTCTGGTGTCTCCTCAAAATAACTTTTAAGAATTTTGACTAGACGCTGTAAAACAGGATAAAGTTCCTTCAATTATCGAGACTCATCAATTGCACAAGGACGAATAAAGTTAAAAATTACGTCGTGCATATTTTTCACGTGCAAAGCGTTTTACCTAAGATTCAAATGAAATCGTGTGTTTTTTTTAATTTCTTATCATATAGGTTCGGTTCACCTGAAAAAGAATTTTTGAAATCACTTAATAATTTTTAATGAAATATCATTTAAATGCATGATTGTATATGTTTTGACATTATTAAGGAAATTATAGAATCACCTTTTGATGTTTCTTTTTCCTGTTTTGAGATATCTACCTTTTCCCCACCCATTTATGCTGAACAAAACAAGAATCTGATAACTTTCTAAAGACTATTTCCTATAAAATTCAATGAATTGTCATGTCAGATTTCATCCACAAGGACCATTTTATAGTCAACTCAATCGAAACTATTCTAATGTTCAGATGTGAATTTTTAGTTATAGCCAATATTTTATTAATTTTCTATAATAGTTTATAAACATTTAATTGAGATTTTGTTTTACTAAAATTTTTTTCAAGGGCGATAATGGAAAGATAACTCGTTGATTGATGCGTATTATTTTACAAGCACAGAAAACAATTTGATATTCTGATTTAAAAAGCAACGCTTCAGTATGTTTTCTAATGAGAATTAGATAGGTATGAGAGTAAATATTATTTCTATATATACCTCATATTTCTAATTTTATTGTGAGATAAAAAAACAATTGATCATTCTGTTTTACCATATCAAATTTTCTTCACATCATGATTTGACATATCTGTAGCCATTGGTAGCGGAACCTGTAGGGGACATGTATTGCTTAATATGCATTTACTCTCAGAATATGCTTGTTTTTCTTGTGCATCAGAAAGTGCCTTGTTTAAAGGATAAATGTTATATAATTGATCTTTAATTTTTTTTCTATATACATGTGTACTTAAAACTTTCAATCAAGATCGAACAATGTGGTTTTTCTTGACTAAAAGTTTATTAATTTATTTTACAATTATATAACCATTAACATTTCTGAAGATAAGCCTCTATGATTATAGCAGTAACTTGATCCCAAGTCTCTCGTTTGATCCTGATTACTCAGTGGAACTCTTGGGATCACGTTACACTATTATAACAAATATACATTTATCAAACTTCTATTTCCTTGTACATAGATAAATTACATGTGTTGTATTTGTATTGTTTCATCTTGTATATTATTAGTAACATTTAGTTTCTTGAACATTCCAGAGTGGTCAACATGTTCGGTCATTTTTTCTAGAACATTCTTGAACTTTGTGTATGTCCAGAACTTTCCAGTAATATCATATACTTACAACTTCTAGAATATTCTAGATTTATATTACTGTATAAATATCCTGTCAATTCGATGCATAGATACACTATTGTCGTATAAGCATCATTGAGGTATTACTGGGATATAATTTCACTGGGACATTGTGTGCAGCAACGGACACTCTGATGTATGTATTTTTAGATTTTTGCTAAGTTTGTACTTAATGATTTGTATATTACTGTAAATAAATTATTGTTAAGTTTAAACTGTGTGATTGATCTTTGCTGGCATTTAGGGTTATTCTGACCCATAACAGAATTGGGGGCTCGTCCGGGATAAATAATTTCTTGCACTTTTGCAGTTCATTGTCAGAATTTTGTTAATTAAATTGTTAAATTTGACTATAAGCCAGCAAAAATCAACATGGTATTTTCGGTCACAAACTTTCTTAGTTCGCCAAGTGTTCAGGTTTTTGATACGTTAAAAAAGGATGACTTGATCGCATTAGGTTTGCATTTTGGGTTAGATGTTAAATCCTCTCAGAAAAAGCAAGACATTAGAATTAAGGTTGCAAACAAACTAGTAGATGAAAACATTTTTGAAAAATACGATCTTCCAGAATATACGGTTAAATCAGAATTAGGCTCTTACAAAATGACAGAATATCAGTTTCAATTAGAGTTAGAGAAAATGCGATTTGAAAGAGAAGAGCGAGAAAGAGAGAGAGAAGAACGAGAGCGTGAACGGAAATTTGAATTAGACAAATTAGAAAGACAAGAGCACTTTGAGTTAGAGAAATTAAGATTGCAGCACCAACCAGAACTGTCATTTGTCAAGAATGAATTTGACGCAGCAAAAAATATTAGGTTAGTTCCGAAATTTCAAGAAAAATCTGTAGACAAATATTTTCCCCAATTCGAGAAAGTCGCAGAGAATCTTAAATGGCCACAACATGTTTGGTCAACCATGTTACAAAGTGTACTGGTTGGCAAAGCAGCTGAGGTATATTCTGCACTAGGGGTAGCTGAAAGTTCAGACTATGAGAAGGTTAAAGCAGCAATATTAAAAGCATATGAATTAGTACCTGAAGCGTATAGACAAAAGTTCAGAAAGTATAGAAAGTTTGATAATCAAACATTTGTTGAATTTTCACGAGAGAAAGAAGATTTATTCGATCACTGGTTTAGATCTAAGAAACTTGATAAAACATTTGCTAATTTGCGCCAAGTCATCCTGGTAGAAGAGTTTAAGGAATGTGTTTCTCAAGATTTGAAAACACATTTAGAAGATAAGAATGTGAAAACTCTTGAAGAGGCAGCAGTCATTTCTGATACTTATGCTCTGTCTCATAAAAAGAATTTTATATCAAGATCTCAGACTAGCAGTAATTCTACCAATTCAGACACATATAAAAAGAGTGGTTCAGGGTCTCAGTCTTTCACAAGTTCCCATTCTCCATCCCAAGGTGGTTCTAAGTCCGGTCCAGGACGTTTTGAAGGATCTTCTGGAATAGGGTCGCTTCCTACTTGTAGTTATTGTAAGAAAAAAGGTCATCTGATCAGTGAATGCTTTAAACTTAAGAGAAAAAATGACTTTGATAAAACTCAGCCACATGCTTGTGCTGCAGTTAGAGGTGATAGAGAAACCTTAGGTTCGATTTGTTCTGACACTCCTGATGTCCAGGGTTCACAGTCCAGTTCTATTGATTCTATGGAGGATTATAAGCCCTTTATGTCTCAGGGATTTGTTTCACTCGGTGACTCTAGCGAAATTAAACCTGTCCAGATTTTGAGAGATACTGGTGCTGCACAGACGTTATTGTTAGAGGGCGTGCTTCCTTTGTCTGAGCAGACTTCTACTGGTGGGTCAGTTTTATTACAGGGTGTGGAGCTAGGCGTCATTGATGTTCCCCTGCATAGAATTAGTTTGAAGTCAGATTTAGTTACTGGACCTGTTATCGTAGGTGTTCGACCTACTCTTCCCGTTCCAGGCATTTCTTTGTTGCTAGGCAACGATTTAGCTGGTGGAAAAGTTGTACCAGATCCTATAGTTTGTGAGAAAATCACTCCAGATGTTATGTGCGATGATAAAGATGATGACATTTATCCAGCCTGTGCTGTTACTAGAGCGATGGCCAGAAGACGAGAAATGGAGGCAGACCATACTCAAGCCTTTGACGAGACGAATTCCTCTGTTGAGATTGATTTGAATGACACTTTCTTATCTGACCTTGATGGCACTCAAACAAACATGGAACCACACAATATCGAGAAGTCGGTGATGAAGGAACCTTTATCAAAATTTGGTGGTGAGGATGATGAGTTGCATCCATTAGTTAGCCAAGGCAAGGACATCCTTAGCCGAGAACGTCTACTCTCTGAACAACATAAAGACCCAGATATCATTCAACTTAGTAAGAGGGCACTTCCACCAGAAGAGGCTACTAAAGTTGGAGAATGCTTCTATATGAAAGATGGCATCCTTATGCGAAAATGGCGACCACCTGACGCTTCCCCAGATGATGTGTGGCTTGTTGTTCACCAGATAGTGGTTCCAGCTGCTTATCGTCGAGATGTCATGAGTTTAGCTCACGATACCCCTATGGCTGGTCATTTAGGTATCAGTAAGACTTATAATAGGATTTTGAGTCATTTTTATTGGCCTAAGCTAAGGAAGGATGTTTCTGAGTTTTGTAAGTCGTGTCATGTCTGTCAGATGGTAGGTAAACCAAATCAGAAGATACCATCTGCTCCTCTCCAACCCATTCCAGCTTTTGAAGAACCGTTTAGTCGAGTGTTGGTGGATTGTGTAGGACCTTTGCCTAGGACTAGATCTGGAAACCAGTATTTACTTACCATTATGTGTACATCCACTCGATCTCCTGAAGCCATACCTCTAAGGAATATAAAGGCAAAGAGCATAGTTAAGGCCCTTACCAAGTTTTTCAGTTTTGTAGGAGCACCCAAGGCAATTCAGTCGGATCAAGGCTCAAATTTTATGTCGGGGTTGTTCCAGCAAGTCATGCATGAGTTGGGTATTAGGCAGTATCGATCAACTGCTTATCATCCTGAGTCCCAGGGAGCGCTAGAACGTTTTCATCAAACCCTAAAAACAATGCTGAAGACCTATTGTTACCAGTATGAGAAAGACTGGGATGAAGGGGTTCATCTTGTACTATTTGCTGCACGAGAAGCAGTCCAGGAGTCTCTTGGGTTCAGTCCTTTTGAATTGGTGTTTGGTCATACAGTTAGAGGTCCTTTGAAATTGTTGAAGGAAAAGTGGCTGACTGAGACTAGTGATCTTAATCTTTTAGATTATGTGTCTGATTTCAAAGAAAAACTTTACAATGCTTGTAAATTAGCACAAGAAAATTTGAAGAGTTCTCAGATGAAAATGAAAATGTGGTATGACAAAGATGCGAGAAATAGGGTGTTTAGGCCAGGTGATAAGGTTCTTGTATTTTTACCTATTCCTGGTCATCCTTTACAGGCCAGATTTTATGGCCCTTATGAAATTGAAAGCAAGATCAGTGATGTAAACTATGTAGTTAAGACACCAGGTCGACGTAAAGAGAAACGGGTTTGTCACATTAACATGTTAAAAGAGTATTTTGAAAGGTGTGACCGAAATTCTGTAAAACCAGTTTCCACTTTAGCCAACGCTAAGACTGTTCAAAATTGTACTGAGAGTGATACGAGTGTAGAGATGAATGAGAAAGATTGTAATCAGAGTGTCCGCTTGAAAAACTCAGAAATTTTGGCTGATTTTGATGCCAAACTTGGACATTTGAACATTCACCAAAAAGAACAAGTTAAAAACTTGATGAATGAGTACCATCAAATCTTCTCGGATATTCCAAAGAAAACTAATGCAGCTTGTCATGATGTTATAGTTGGCGACGCTCTGCCTATCAAACAACATCCGTACCGTCTCAATCCAATAAAATTGCAGTACCTAAGAAGGGAAGTGCAGTATATGTTGGACAATGACATTGTTGAACCTAGTAAAAGTGATTGGAGCTCACCGTGTATTCTTGTACCAAAACAGGACGGTTCCTACCGATTATGTACAGACTTCAGAAAGGTGAATTCTGTTACCAAAACTGATTCATATCCAATACCTAGAATCGATGACTGTATTGACAACATTGGAAACGCGAAATTTGTCAGTAAATTTGACCTGTTGAAAGGCTACTGGCAAGTGCCGTTAACAGAAAGAGCAAAAGAAATATCTGCTTTTGCTACACCAGATGGACTTTACCAGTATAAAGTAATGCCTTTTGGCATGAAAAACGCACCGGCTACATTCCAAAGGATGATTCACTCCCTTCTTCAAGACCTTGAGGGATGCGAGGCCTACATTGATGATGTCGTCATATACAGCGACACATGGGACGAACATCTCCGAATCATGCGTGCTTTATTTGACATTTTAGCTAAAGCAAACTTAACTGTGAATCTTGAGAAGAGCGAATTTTGTCATGCTTATGTAGAGTATTTAGGTCATAAAGTAGGTCAAGGTTATGTTACACCAATTATGGCTAAAGTGGAAGCTATTGCAAAGTTCCCGATTCCTACAAACAAGAAAGAGTTAATGAGGTTTTTGGGCATGGCTGGGTTTTACAGAAAATTTTGTCCAAATTTTTCCTCAGTAGTTAGTCCACTTACAAATCTTTTACAAAAGAGGGTTAACTTTGAATGGACAAAGGACTGTGAAAAATCATTTCATAAAATCAAATCTGTCCTTATGAGCAATCCAGTTCTATCAACTCCAGATTTTGCTAAGCAATTTAAGCTTACTGTTGACGCTAGTGATGTTGGAATCGGGGCAGCTTTGTTTCAAGAACATAGTGATAAGGTAGATAGAGTTGTTTCTTATTTTTCAAAGAAACTTACAAAATGTCAACAAAAGTATTCCACCATTGAAAAGGAATGCCTTGCTTTGTTGTTAGCCTTACAACATTTTGATGTTTATCTAAATGTTACTTTGCATCCAATTCTTGTATATACTGATCACAACCCCCTGACATTTTTGCATAAATTGTCAAACAAGAATCAAAGACTGACTAGATGGAGTTTGTTGTTACAAGAATACAACATAACAATTAAGCATATCAAGGGCAAAGACAATGTTATTGCAGATGCCTTGTCCAGAGTATCGTGAACAAATTAGATTTTGGTATTAATGTACATATGTTTTAACAATATAAGTTTTCATTGACATTCAAACTTTTTAAGGGGGGAGGTGTTGTGTGATGTGTTGTATTTGTATTGTTTCATCTTGTATATTATTAGTAACATTTAGTTTCTTGAACATTCCAGAGTGGTCAACATGTTCGGTCATTTTTTCTAGAACATTCTTGAACTTTGTGTATGTCCAGAACTTTCCAGTAATATCATATACTTACAACTTCTAGAATATTCTAGATTTATATTACTGTATAAATATCCTGTCAATTCGATGCATAGATACACTATTGTCGTATAAGCATCATTGAGGTATTACTGGGATATAATTTCACTGGGACATTGTGTGCAGCAACGGACACTCTGATGTATGTATTTTTAGATTTTTGCTAAGTTTGTACTTAATGATTTGTATATTACTGTAAATAAATTATTGTTAAGTTTAAACTGTGTGATTGATCTTTGCTGGCATTTAGGGTTATTCTGACCCATAACACATGTGATTTATTGTGTTGTGAAATTTAATATTTTTCTTTTAAATTCTCGCCATGAATTTGGCCACAGTGTTTTAGCTCACCTGAACCGAAGGCTAAAGTGAGCTCTTCTAATCAAAGATTGTCCGGCGTCCGTCCGTCGTCTGTAAAATTTTCACATTTTGACTTCTTCTCGATCAAGAACCACTGGGTTATTTTCAAATGAACATGCAACAAAACATCATTGGGTGAAGGGGATATAAATGTGAACAGGAAGAACCACGCCCTATTTCAAGGAAAAATAATTCAAAATTCGTGAAATTTTGGTGGCATCTTCTAAAATTCTTCTTCTCAAGAATCACTGAGCAAGAAAAGATGAAACATGTGGAATTTTTCGATACTGAACGATATTTTTTCAAGCCATTTCGCTCTTGTGGGCGAAGTGGACCATAGGCCTCTTTTTTCATGTTTGTCTTCAAAAATGTTTAGGTAAATTTCAGAGAAACTTATGAAGAATGTATGACAATGTTCATGGATTAAAAATCAAAAGTGTACACGTTTGTTATACGTTTTCATCATGGTTTCATTTTTTTCCAAGTCATATTTTTTTAATTCCTTCGCTCCGAAGTATACTGTTTTACCTTGTGTATCTGTCTGTGTGTGTCTGTGTCTCAGCAGGACTGGGCAAAATATCGATATTTCGGTATAATGCAATACAATTGCAAAAAATATTGCATTCAATGTATTGCGATACGTTTTTGTAATTTCGATATATCGGCAAAATGCTTTAACTTAGAATTTTATCATTAAATACAAAAAATAAATATGAGAAAAGGTTTGTTATTAAACCGAAGAGTATGACAGAAGCTGTTTTAAAGGTGTATTTCAGAGCAAAACTAATTAATAAAATCAACAAAATTGTTTTCCCCTTTTTGTGCTTATCATTAGTTTTGTACATTTTGCATGTAAATTAAAGTTAATATTATAAGAAGATATTTAAATTATCGTTGAAAGTATCGCAATGCATATCGCAATACATTAAAAAAATATCGCAATACGAAATCTCTGAACAATACCCAGTTCTATACAGTGTCTGTCTAGCTGTAGTTTTCTCAGCAACTACTCATTGCAGATTCTTGATTTTACCTTTCTCTGTTTAGCATTCCGTCGCAGGTTTTCAACTACTCATCACTGATGTTTGAAATTCTAGCACATTTTTGTTCAGGCAAGTCATATGGTGGGATTCATTTTTGCATGAATCCAATGTCAACTTCCAATGATAATTTTCCGTCGCAGTTTTTTTTTAACAACAACGACTCATCACAGATGCATGAAATGTCAGCACACAGTCTTTCTTTATTCCATAGGTTGGGATTCGTATTTTTGTACAAATCTGTTGTCAACTTGCTGTTTTTCCGTGCATCTGTCACAAGGAAATTTCCGTTGCATCTGAATTAAGTTATGTATATTCACAATTTAAAGCGTATATCCACAGTCAGTGCGGGGGTTTTACTAGTGAGCATTGACTCTCAGACTTCTATACTGGAAGAAATGAAACCGACTCTAATGAAATTTTTGTGTATTCCAAAACTTCTCTCTTTTGATTACAGACTAGTTGTGCTAGGAAGTTTCAAGTTATTCCAAACCATTCTGCATGTTTACCAAAGTCATCAGAGGCGAGAAACTCAGGTTTGTTAAAAAAAAAACCATGTAAATATATATTATATATGGGACCAGATGGTTTTATGCACATGCATGCATGTATATACAGAATTAAATACAAAAAAAAAAAAGAAAAAAAAAAAAAAAAAAAAAAAAAAAACTCAGAAAATTTATTTTCTGTGTATCACATTTTTTTTCAAAATTAAAAAAAAACATGAAAAATCTATGGTAGTTTAGAACTATTTTTCCTGCTTTTATACAATTTCTAGTAAAAACGGATATAGTAAATTAAAACAAAAATTCGTATTTTTTTTTTTAAATTGAAGGAAAATTGGTTTTCAATCATTTTATTATCCTCAATTTTCTAATACTTTGATGTATGTCAAAATATCAGTCTGTTATTGAATGCTGTGATAGTTTAGTTAACATTTACACTGTATTTTAGTTTCATAAATACATGTGCATTGAAAATTGAAAGCACAGCATAAATGAACATTTTAACATTGTTTGATAAGGGTTTGTAAGTACATATATATACATGATTGTACTATGCAAAATTACAAACGCACAACCGAAGCAAATTCATACTCAACTTTTCAAATTATATCTGGTGTTCAGTATTTGAATATTATTAAACTTAAGTTAAAAGTATGTTATATAAGGTCTAAATTGCATAAAAACATTACAAAAATTGTGTTCACAATTTTTTTTATATAAGGTTCTTTGAGCAAATTTATTCCAAAGAAACTATAAGTTCTATGTTCAAGAAACCTGCATAGAAAAAAAAACATACAAGGCTTGCTTCGAATGCTGGATTGGACCTACATTTTCCAGACCCAAACATGCATGGATGAGATATCTAGGGATGCATATTGTCTTTCCTGATATACTTTATTTTTACCAAATAAAATATACAACATGACTATAGTCATGTTGTATATTTTATTTGGTAAAATAAAGTATATCAGGAAAGACAATATTAGCATTATGCACTTCAGATGCTTTTAATATGATGCCTGTAAGGGTGCACACTACTGGACTTGCTACGGTTGCTGGATGTGAAGAACGTACCTCTTTCAAATGATTGGACCAGGGTAAAGCTTTCGAGCAGGTCCATTAGCCATGGAATGACTGTATTGCCTATCTAGAACAAATACGTTTGAATGATGCATCAAAGGATGTGCGGTGTATAGAGCATGAACACATATTAAAGGAACTGGATGAACACTTGCTGATATGAAAGACAAATCGCCTTACTAAGTATATCATTTGATCTTCGACTGGAAAACCGAACACCACGGACGTTGCCATATTGGAAATTGGTTTTCGGTCAAGAAGGTTGTTTGAGGATCTTAACATTACACCTTGTCCTTTGCCAGTTAAACTGCAAGATGGCATATTGAATAAACCAGAGCTAATTATTTATGAAAATGTTGGGAATATTACATTAATGCTGTGAAACATTGCCAAGTCACACAAACTGGACGGAAAGGTTTATGAGTAAGATATGGGTATTATTTCAGACATTGGGGAATTTTCTAATTTATCATTCATTCTCTGTTCCAGGTGTTTCAGAAGAAGACAGGAAATCTATTGTAGATAAACATAATGAATTCAGATCTCTTGTGCAGCCATCGGCGGCCATCATGGCGAGAATGGTTAGTGGAACAGGTCCTTCGTAGAAAAAAAGTTTATTTTGTTGCTTTTACCCCCTCACCTCCTTAAAACTCTCAAAACAAACTACACACTAACCTATTTAAAATATTGACTAAATCGCAAGTGCTAAATACTAGGGAAGTTCAATAAATAATGTCATTTGCTCGATGACATACAACATAGTTGTCATATGACATAAAGCTTGACTTTCTCTCATTATTGAATCTTTAATGAATTGATACCAGTTTGTGTGACCACTTTTCATCGCATTATTTCATCGTGTGAAGCAGGAAAACAAGGGCTATTCGAGACACTGCATTAAAAATTAATGGTAAAGAATCAATAAACTAGAGTAAAATTAAACGCTTTATTAAAGCAGCTGTAAAACATGTGAATATTCCAAAAATATATTAACTGAAATATATAAGTTACAGCAACCAATGCCTGTTTTATAGACAAGATAACATGTAGATTTCAATAAACAAAAATTGTATAATGGGCATAAAAAATTGGTACCGTCCTAGGCAACAATGGCTTACATTACAACCGATGCAAATTTGCAAAATTTCAACAAATTATCACTGATTATGTTTTATTGACTTTAAGACACATAGCAAAATTGATAAAAAATCATTTTGGGGATAGTTTATACTGTTTTAAAGAAACATTTTGTAGTAAAAAAAAGTTTAATACTCAAAGGTCACCGTTTATTTTGAAAAATGATTGAAAACGACAGCATGAAGGAATATCCAAACGATTATTTTAAAAAATCAAAATTTGTATTTATCCACATTTGTATGAAATTCAAACAGATAATGAAACTTGAATCCATTTTGCTTTAAGCCCTCAAAACAGATTTACAATAAGATGCACTTGACAAAACTGCAAATGCCTAAGAAGAGCAAAGAATTGCAAGAGCAAAACACAGTTTAATATGCTCTTTTCTTAAATATTAGCGGTCTTGTTGTTCAAATTCATATTCGGGGAGGAAGTTCAATTTCTGGAGGAGTCTAGAAAACAATTTTTGGCAAAAAATTGACAGGTTTATGAGAGGAAGGAAACAGAATGAGGAATTCCCTTCATTAAATGTCTTTAGGACGGCGTCTAAACCCACAGGCCATGAAGAGTAAAGGAGTTTTGGGGATAAACAGAAAGTTAATGCTTTGTCACACCAACAAAATTTGCCAGATCTTTCAACCTTTGATTTGTTTCACTTCCTAAACTTAGGAAATCATCTATCAGAAGGAAAAAAAAACAAGTACAGCAAATCATAGGATCTGCCATATTCCAGTATACGAAGGATCATACTCAAATATGTGTTCGAAAAACAGTTAGAAATTGAATGAAAATGTTAAGGGTATGCGTTTCAATTGAAAAGGAATATTTTAGTTAAATCATTGAGACTAAATCACAGAAAAGCGTTTATTGTTTCGTACCTATCTCCAATGACATTATTTATTGAACGCCTCTCGTATAATTCATTTTAGGGGTATTTTACGTTTGGACGCCTCTTTTTAAGTAATCTCACATTTTCTACATACATAATAACATGCAGTTTTCTCTCGAATAAATAATTACAGTGTCTGCTGAATGGTAGCTACAATTCAAAAACTGAGTTAGAAAAAAATACATCTTATGATAGTGTCATCATCAAAAGCCACAAATAAAGGATAGATCTTAAAGTTTATACATACTTTAATGTTAATCATGTGAGATAGATATAATTTCTATTTTTGGCGTCTGCTCTAGAGTCGTGAAGGAAGGAGTTGATCCTTACCTCGCGGGTTCGAATCCCACTATGGGACATGGAGACCGGTCCTTCGGATGAGACCGAATAAACCGAGGTCCCGTGTCGCAGTAGGTGCTGGCACAAAAAAGATCCCCCACTGCTCAATGGCCCCGAGTGCTGAGAAGAGGTCAAAACTCTCCACCGGGAAATGGTGGAGTCTCCATATGAGTGAAATTCTTGAGAGGGACGTTAAACAACATACAATCAATCAATCAATCGCCACCTGATTACGTAAAAAATACATCAGGTATGCACATGCACAAAATGTTCCTTTACTGAACAAGTTTTGTTTCAAGTATAACCAAGAAAAGCTATAACTAGAAATTCAAGTATAGCTGTCATTATATAAATAGAGTCAAACCTTGATATGGGCACGGCACGGGGCCATAAAATTGTTTGAAATATCTGAGGATTTGACCAATCTAAGTTAAAATAGGCTAGAAAACAAGGCTAGGGTCTCCAACTTACTTTGACATATACACGGTATTGGAATTAAAGGTGTTCGAGATACGTAAGTTTAATTGAATTGTCGATTCAAATAAAAACAATTACCTATAAATCAGTCAGGGGCCTTTTTTGAAATATTGACCCTTGTCGTAATAGAAAGTGTTTTATATGGGAATGTATGAGAAAAAACTATTTAAAACACCAGTTGACCATTAGTAACTTTTTTCACGTAAATAAACAAATCTTACATGTAGCCATCTTTGTCTAGTAAAGTTTTGCATTAATATAATGACGTTAATTAATTAATTTTGATCAAACTAAGATACACATATTATGATTGCAGTAAAGGGTTCCATTTATCTTCATTAACTTTTACATATTCATTGGCCAGGAAGAAAACTGTGACTCAGGCGAGCGTTACAACCCATAGACATCTTGTTTTGAATTTAAGAATAACTTTGTATTTTTTTCTCTTCGTTAGTCATGGGATGACGAAATAGCATTGGTTGCTCAGAACTACGCAGATGCATGTAAAGGTCTGGTACACGACGGAGGACGACAGCGCAGTATTCCTGGTGAGTGAATCGAACACGAATCAAATACTGTGTAGTGTAGTCTAGCAGTATTCCTAGTAAGTGAATCGAACATCAAATAGTGTAATATAGCAGTATTCCTAGCAGCGCGTGATTGGAATCAAAAAGTGTAAGCTAGCAGTATTCCTGGTAAGTGAATCGAACACGTGTCAGAGGTGATTCGATTGCACACCAAAACAAACTTCATAAGAATTCTTACAAAATTACATATCGGGTTCCAGTAAATGTTTAAAGAAGCCTCTTTCTTCACTCCTCACTAAGATATTAACAGTGCTGAAGGAGAAATTTCAAGAGAACTGTGCAACAATATAATATTTGAGAAGTGGTATAAATCAGATGTAGATGCGAACTAAGGAACTTTTGGAAAGTTTTAAATCAGAAAATTTTACTAAAATCAACAGCTTAAAGGACATTTCAACTTTATACACAATCATTCCCCACCATAATTTAAAGTCTAGGCTTTTTGATATCATTGACAGCTGCCTTTTCAATTAAAATGGAAGTCGAAAATCTGCTTACCTTGTCATTGATCATTTGCAAAATTATTTTGTTAAAAATACATGTATTCTGATTGTGGACACAAGTACACTGAAGATGACATCGAAAAGATGCCTAAGTATCTATGTGGGATTTGGAGACCAGGTCTTCCAACATACGATTTGAATTTCTATTGGTGCCAATTGCGCCTAGTTATTGGCAGACCTATTTTTGTATTCATATGAAGCTGACTTTTTTTTTCAAAATCTCATACGTTAAAGGAAGAAAACACTTTTTGTGGCTTTCAACTCGATATTAAGATACATCGACGACGTATTGTCAATTAATAAAGGTTATTTCCATTCTCATGTCTATACGATATATCCCGGTGAACTTGAGATAAAAGATACCACTGAGTCTGACACATCTGCTTCATATTTGGATATTTTACTGGAAAAAGACGTTAATGGTAATCTAGCAACCAAGCTTTATGATAAACCTGATGATTTTAACTTTTCTATCGTTAACTCCCCTTACTTCTGCAACACTATTACCTTCATCACCTACATACGGAGTTTATATCTCTCATTTGATGCGATACACAAGAGCATGCCCTACGTATAAACAATTTCTAAAACGAGGTAAATTTCTGACAAGTTGATGAAACAAAAATATCAACAGTCTCGTTTAATGTCATTATTTCGTAAGTTTTATTATTTACATGTATACAGTGACATTGTCAGCAAGTACAGATTTGAAATATATGTTTTAATTAAGTGATAACATTATTTATAAATCAGCTCGGTATAGTATCTTGGGTATGAAATATTATATAAAATTCTACTAAATTTAAAATGAATGCATTTTGTATGTATTGAATGGAATGCTAACGAACGAACGTCTTACAAATGGTTATATATAAATCAAAATATAAAAAATATTATTATTTCTCAATAAAATAGCCTAGTTTTAAAAGTGTACATGAATTATAATATATTTTTTTATTTTGATACCATTTCCATATGTAATCATTCATTTCCAGGTCGTTTTTCTGTGGGTCAGAACTTGGCGAGTGCGTCATACGACCTTGGGTGGGCAGGCGTAGTGACGCTATGGCATGATGAAGTAAAAGACTTTACTCTGGGCGGAAGTAATGATCTGTTTAAAGTGGGTCACTATACCCAGGTAAACGCAGCAATTATCACTCTCCTTTTAATCTTAATTATTTTAATTTTCCCCTGTCGCTTCAAAATAAAATTAATCGCTATTGACTAGATGTAATTTGATTTTTCAATCAATGTTTATTTTGCTCAGGTATTGAATCAATTATTATCATGTTAATTTGGTTAATGATTATTTCCGTAATTTTTCTTGGATTACCTTTCTCTTATCTATGTTCATTTATATATGTTGTTATTCACAAATTCCACTTCTCGTTCATAATGTCTATATATACATGTAGGTTGTCTGGAAAGATTCCATTAAATTAGGATGTGGGTTTGCTGTCTGTGGATCAACTAGAAGCTATGTTTGTAATTATGGACCAGGGTAATTTTAAGTCCTTTTTTTCTACCAATATCACATATCGTTGTGCATGGTACAACAAAGACATGTACCTATATACTAGGTTTATATCTCTCAGTTGATTCTATACGCAAAAGCATATGAACAATTTCTAAAACGAAGTTAGCATTGATGACAAACAAGTTGAGGAAACAAGAATATCAACAGTCTCCTTTAAAGTCCTCGTTTCCTAAATTCTATGGTCGATAAAATGACCTTATCAGCAGATACAAGCTGACGTTTTACAACTGATCATTATCTATACACTGAATTGTCGACGGATTTTACACGGCGGATGTGGCCGGAAAGCAGGGATGCTCACTCCTCTCCGATCCTATTTCTAATGTATAAGAGGTCTTGTTTGCTCTGCTTGTACATGTAATTTGTATCGTTTTTAAAAAAGACTTTTGAGCTTGAACAATGTTCGTTTTCTCCATGTATTTTATACAAACAGACTATTTAGTAAATAGTTATTTACCTTGTCGGGATTTTCAAATCTTGTTTTACTCTGATAAAATCGTGTTTGCATCCTTTGTACATTTCTTTATTGTCAGTTTGCTGCTTCAATATAATTTTATGTTGAAAAATATACTTTAATTAATCAGTTTATTTGACTTTTGAATATAAATAAGCTTTTTTTTTACTTCGAGTTTTTAAAGATATTTCAAAACTGTAATGTTAAATTGATCTTACCCTGTAATAGAGTGCTTCATTCGACATATTTCAGAAATATCTTTAAAAATAAAAACTAAGGCATCAACCAAGAAGACACAAAATTTAAATAAATATTATTTAATCAGGGGTAACTTGGATATCAACAATCCCTATACATCGGGGTCGTCGTGTAGCGGATGTGCGGCGACCTGTAGAGATAAGCTTTGTGGTAAGACCAACTATAATTATATCTGTTAATTAATTTAATGACAACTCCGTTGGGCAGGGTAACTCCGTTTTCTAAATTATGATGAACTTTACGCCATATTTTTTATTACAAATGTTTGCATACACAGAAGCCTCCATGGCCTTCATATTGGAATCCCTTACATTCCAACATCTATAATGTTTACTTTTATATTAAAAAGTGTATATCAAAGAAAAAAAATGAGATAAGATGTAAATTAGTCTAAAGATTTTACAAAGCAATATTTTTCCCTGAAAGAGTTCATCTGGTCCCGAAAGTTTTTACAGGCGTTTAATTTTATTGGAATAATTTTTTTATTCTAGACTGCAAGGGAAAGGTTTGCGAAAATGGAGGGACAATGAATTTCAACACGTGCACGTGCTCATGTAAAACCCCATCTACTACATACCTTGCCCCATCCTGTCAGTGTAAGTATTTGAATAAATTATTCTAAAATTGAAATGCCAAATTGAGAACTATTGGCATAAGTTGAATTGACCATTCATTGAGTGAAAAAAAAGTTTTCCAAATTATACTTGAACATTTTTAATACTGAATGGTTCGTGAGAAGTCATTGATCTTTTAGACAAATTCCTGAATTTGAAAACGCTTCGTTTTTTTCTAATATACTACGGATCCAATAAGCTTTCAAATTTTTAATGATTACTGCTTATCATGCCTTGTTTTACATTTGCTGGTCCATTGGCGCTAGCAACTACAAATGTTTATTTTTTTCGAATGTGATATTAAAGTATTGTTGGAAAAATTGTTAGTTTTGTATTTTTATTTTGAAAAAAAAATACATGAGCAAAGAGGGAACATACAAAATCATGCATGCTTAAGACTATAGCTTTACATCTAATTTAAATAAATATATCTTTGTATTTGTTTATTCTGATTTAGTAAACTGCACAGGACAGAAGGATCCATATTTCTGTGGGACGCAATTTACTCCAGACATGTGTGACAGATTCACCAATGTACCATATGACTGTCCTACCATGTGTCAAGTCTGTCCCTGTAAGTTTATATAATGTGTGACAGATTCACCAATGTACCATATGACTGTCCCACCATGTGCCAAGTCTGTCCCTGTAAGTTTATGTAATGTGCGACAGATTCACCAATGTACCATATGACTGTCCCACCATGTGTCACGTCTGTCCCTGTAAGTTTATATAATGTGCGACAGATTCACCAATGTACCATATGACTGTCCCACCATGTGTCAAGTCTGTCCCTGTAAGTTTATATAATGTGTGACAGATTCACCAGTGTACCATATGACTGTCCCACCATGTGTCAAGTCTGTCCCTGTAAGTTTATATAATGTGTGACAGATTCACCAATGTACCATATGACTGTCCCACCATGTGTCAAGTCTGTCCCTGTAAGTTTATATAATGTGCGACAGATTCACCAATGTACCATATGACTGTCCCACCATGTGCCAAGTCTGTCCCTGTAAGTTTATATAATGTGTGACAGATTCACCAATGTACCATATGACTGTCCCACCATGTGTCAAGTCTGTCCCTGTAAGTTTATATAATGTGTGACAGATTCACCAATGTACCATATGACTGTCCCACCATGTGCCAAGTCTGTCCTTGTAAGTTTAAACGAATTTTCGTTTCCAAATACCAGTCAATTAAAAAAACTAATGTTAAAGCATTAAATAATTATATGTGGGATTATGGTGATTGATGAGTTCTGATCTTGTTATAAGGTATGTCACTCTTGAAATTTGTTAAATCAAGGATTTATTGAGAAGTATATTTTTTATAAGTACTCATATAGAGTGACTCAAAATCGCAGAGAAAATAGGGGGTCCGTGTTCATCTTACTGATCTACGGTACAATGAAGTTGACCTTTTTGCACTTAAATTTTAACTCTTTGGTAATCACTTAAACCTTTATTATGTTTTATCAGATGTAACCATGGCAAAAAATATTATCCTATGTTACGTAAAATATTTTGAATAATATTTATAATTGAAAAAAATCTTGCAAATTAATGCGCTTAAATTATTGTGTGACCTTTTTGCACTAAAAAGTAACATATTTTGGGGTATTAAAAAACTAAATAGGCAATGAAACATTTTCTTAAATCAAGCTTTTTACGACTTAATTACTCATCAGTCACAAGTACAGAGTACTTTAAAATAATGAAAGAAAAAGTTGGGGTCAGTGATGTTAATTTTGAAATATTGGTCAAAATATGTGATTTTCAGGCAAAAAATGGTGTTAATTTCATATTGACTAATTTGACACATCTTCATTTCTTGGCAAAGTTTGTTGAAGGAAGGTGTAAGACTTGTTCTAAAAATATAAATTAAGACCTATATTAAATATTCCTAGCAATATCATAATGGAAAATATTCTCCGAGTAAAAGTATGTAGGGCTTAAAATCCAGATACTAAATTTAATAAATGTGCAGATTTGCAGATCTGCTAAATATCCTTCCAACACAAAAAAGTCCCTCACAAATCTTGCTTCTTTGTAGCTTTCTGAGCAGTTTTTTTGTTGAATGTTACAACATAAACATTGTTGAAATAAAATATGTTATAAAAATTGAATTTTGATAAATAGTTTTGAAGTAAGAGGTTCTGTGTGAGCTTTTCCCAAAAGCTGACGAGTGACCTACCTTAAGTACATTAAAACATTATCATTAAGGTTGAGTGATACTCTGGTAAGAGTGAAAACTCTTATGGTATAAATTATTAAATATTTCCTTTTTATGAGAATAAATCTGTTCTTGACCGCTTTTGTATGCCGAAATTCTTTTATTTCACTTAAAGAATACATTTTATTTGGTAAATCATAAGCGTTTAAGAAACATTGTATTTGAAAAAAAAAACTTTCAGTTTTATTTACTTATTAATCTTCAAATGGTATTGGTTGAGTATTTAAAATGCTTTTTGGCATTTTTGTAATTTCTTTTAATTTTAAATACGTAGTACATATTATTTTCATATAATATTTATTGTTAAATATCATAATAAACGGACAAAAAGTACGTTTTATGACATTTTTACAACAACGTAACCATTTCTTTTGTAGATGCAGGTGTTAACTTTCAGCCAGGAAGTGGGCAGATTAGGCCGGAAGCTTATACGAAGTTATCGTTCCTGTCTACGGTTGTCCTCGCTGTTCTACAGTTTATTCTATAAATACGAACAATATTTCTTTTCTACTGAATTGTACAAATAATGATTATTGCTCAAGTTTATAACTTAAACTTGTTACACTTCTTGTTAAGTTTAATAAAAATATAAGACAAAAGATAATGACACAATATATGATTTTTTTTCTGTTTATAAGAAAATGTCGCTTGGTTTGCATTTTAGAATAAAGTAGAATGTCAACAAATATAAGAACTCGGCACCGCTATATATGTACCTGATCATAGAAAATTTAATGCTATGTGATTGTCATGGATCAATGCCCAGCGATTAACAAACGATGAACTTCATTGCAGGTTTTGCTAAATGTAGTTATCTATTTACCACTGTGTTCTTGAAACTTTCAAATTAAAAACAAAATGAAAAGGAAAATTCCCAAGAAGAGCATACTTAATAAGTTAAGGCTATATGTTTGAATGTTCATTTTCATGTATTATCATTATTAGTATTACATGCAGACGTTGTTCATTCATCTTATTTCATCAAAAAGGTACATAGCAGATGTATGACACATTTTTGCAACAAAAAAGTCTCCTGGAATACTATGTTTAATTACTCATGTATGCATTCTTCCAGTCTATAGAAAATTCATTTCCATTTTGTATATTATTGCACAAATAACACCAAATTTCATTTCTTTGAAGGTGCCATTTTATTTCATCAAAGCGACAACCTCTTTTGGAGAAGTTTGGTTTATAGTTCTAAATTTCGTATTAGCTTATTCCTTTCATGTTATATTTGAGAACATTAATTCATTGCATCACAAACCCGAGTGTAATTCCAATTATAGGAAATAATAAAAACCATAATTCCTTCGAAAAATGAATGAAGCGAAACAAAATTCAAACTCGATCTGTATTTCATCAAAAACACTCACAAACCAAAAATCAGCTCGTTATATGCAAGCATTTAGAAAAAAGTGTGGAAAATCAAGTAGGACAGACTGACAGTCAGAAATGAGACACCTAGTCAGACAGACGGACAGACTCAGAGGAAACCTATAGTCCCCTCCGGTTTAACCGGTAGGGGACTAATAATATTGTTGATGGATCTGACATGAGTAATAGTATTGACATCACACTGAAATGAGTTATTCACAAATGAATATATATCATGTATTACGATGAAAGTAAACTATAAATTATAAAGTCCATATATTCAATGTCACCTTTGATTAACTATTGCCCTTGTATATTTTTTTTATTTTGGAGCGTATAATTAACAATTCAAAAACGTAATAAAGTTGAAAGAATCCAAAATATTTGTTGTTTTTCTTCTAACCTTCAGTAAGATAAATGGGTATAAATAGTGTAATGGTTAATCAAACAAAGATATAAAATACATTGAATTCACCTGTCAACACATTATATTCGAGGTAATAGGACGGAGAACCCTGCTTTTCAGTTTTTGTAAGGACAGGAGACTTCTGAGTAAAAATTACAATTCTATTATCCTAACCCAACCAACACATTCCAGCCTTCAGACTTCCAGAATGGGGCCACAAACCTGCACGGTGTTGCTGATATATTTAAGTAGGTGAATTTATATTTTTCATGAAATAAAATGTGTTCTGGAAACAATAGATTTAGAAGGACTTTTAAATTCCTGAAAAGATATGCGGTAAAAAGTTCTAATTTTGAGGGCCTTGTCTTTATTTTTGGTTCACGTACTAGACAGCCTTTTTTGTGTTTTCTTTATTTCTTTGAAAGTCAATCAAATTACTTGCAACAGGTGCACTTCATACAGTTTAAGAGTTAAAGTTTGTTTCGAAGAAGACCTACATACACGAACAAATTGCTTCTCGTCCAACAAATAAAAGAATGAAAAATTAAATGTAAATTTTAACAATTTTCAAATTTATCATTCATTTCACAATGTGTTAAATCTCCAAAAATTGCAACAATTCCATAAAGATTGAAACTTTTTGCATGTAAATTAACTTTATACATTCACATTAGGTGGCAAAAAATCATTCCTTCTTAATAAAGCTTCAACAATTTTTCCGAAGGAGAGGTCCTTATTTCATTTAAAAAAAAAGATAATACTAAAAGTACACCTTAAATATACATTAATTACCAAAGATAAGGAGCAAAGAACAACTATTAATGAAAATACACTTTTATGAAATGATAGCGTAGTGGTTAAAAAGTAAGGGATTTTAATTGATTGGTAGAACCTCGATTATATCCAATTTTATTTAAATAAATTGAATGTTGAGTAATTTTTGATATAGAATTTTCCACAGCAAATATTTTGTTAAATCATATATATAATTTGAAATATGTCAATGATAAGAAATTTTTCTGAAACTTAATTCATAAACTGCTTATATATAATTGTAGCTATAAAAACACTTTACGCTTTTTCTTCCTCATCCATCTCTGTTAGAAATAAAAACGAGTATGATTTGATTCACTTTGAAATGGTCACAATTTTTCATTCACCCTCCCAAAACAACAAATGACTTTTAATTACAATTATTTCTTCTGTCTGTGCTCGTGTATAGGCCAAATTTGCAGCATTACACTGGCAAGTGATGGCATCTCCATATGGGTGAAAAATTCTCAAGAGTGACGTTAAACAACATACAAACAGAGCAAAATATGTCTGTTCTCAGATAAAGAGATTTCATGCTTTCACACGAACAATCAATACATCTTTCTGATACATAACTCATATTTAACATGTCAGTTCACATGACTAATTAGTTATAACAATAAGGTGAAAACACAAATGAAAGTTAGTAATATAAAAATGCGTCGAAAGTTTTATAATGAAATGATCGATTGTCGTGTTTTGTTACATTATTAAACTTAATTATACATTTACTTATTTCGAGAAAATGCATCATCATCATTTTTCTTTTTTCTTCTCTTTCATTCATTAATCCATCATTTATAAGATCGGAAATTTGATCTAACATTATATGTTGCCCAACTACAATGTCTTCTTTTTATATCTAGGTTTTCTATTATTTGCAAGTGCCGATGAGCGCCTGAATAGTTGGGTACGTATTTTTCGTATAATTGCTCATACAGACATAATTTTATATTGTCTACTTCGATGTGTTTTATTCATCCAGGGAATACATGTATTCTGTAAAATGACATATTTTCGCGGGGGCAAAATTTTTGAGGTTTGAGAAAAAATTATTGATATGTGGCCTGGGGATTTGATTTCGTGCTTAGAGAAGTGTTGAGTAATAATTCATATTAAAATTTACATTTAGTGGTGGTCATGAATTTGTGGCTCTCTCCATACCTCAAAATTAACGAAAATTAACCCCCACGAAAATTAGTGATTTTACAGTATGTATTTCATAATCACTCAAGCAGTCCTCTATTTTGATTTCTGGTCAGATGATCATGAATCATTTTACGCTTAAAGTAAAAATATTCATGTTGTACAAGAATTTGGATTAAGTCAAGTTGACAAACCAAATTAAAATATTTTTAATTATTACTTTAAAAAAAGATATGTTATCTGCAAAATTAAAGATTAGTTCAATAATTAAGTAACATTTTCCAGGCGATTAAAAATTTGACGTTAGTGTAAAGTTCATGATCCTGGAACCTGCTTTCATCAAAATAATTATCTAATTTCTGTTAATATCTTTTCTCTAATAAAAGACCTATGCAGTCATCTTTTCTAATCACTTCTCTTTTTAAAACTCATCGGTTTTGTGCTCCTTTCTCAAAAATGACAAAAGATCTCTTATCTAACGGAACTCTTTTATACATTTTAAAGATATCATCGATAATAAAAAAGAAACTCGTAAACAACTTCCATGTACCTTGTCAGCGGTCATTTTAAAATTATTCTACAAAGGATTTTATATCTCTCATTTGATTCTATACACAAGAGCAGGCTCTACGTATGAATAATTTATAATGGATGTAAATTATTCAAGAACAAGTAGATGAAACAAGAATATCCTCAGTCTCCTTTAAAGTCATTGTTTCGTAAATTCCATGGTCGATACAATAACCTTGTTAGCAAACACAATTTATCATTGAGTTAAATGCTGACTGACAATTTTTATACCAATTGTTAGGCCATAATTAACACACTGAATTGACGATTTGAATTTTTCCGTTATTTCCTAATCATGACAAAGAGCTTACGGTTGGTGTGACCAGTCGGCAGGGGATGTTTACTCCTTCATGGCACCCCATTCCACCTCTAAACTTTTGGAGGTCCGTTTTTGTACTGCTCCGATTTTATATTGTTTTATGCACTTTTGAGCTTGCATGCTGTTTGTTACTCCATACATTTTATTTATTGTACACACAAGTACTTTGAACTTGACATTAAAAAGATCTTTCTTAGTTTCTTATTGACAATATAGATGTAGTTTTTGAAGACCAGGTCTTCCATAAATCTTTTGGAATTGCCTTGTTAAGCAGTTACGTCCCGTTATTAGCAGACCTATTTTTGTATTCATTATTTATACACTGAATTGACGACGGATTTTTCCGTTATTTCACGATCATGACAATGAGCACACGGCGGGTGTGACCGATCAGCAGGGGATGCTTACTCCTCCATGGCAATTAATCCCACCTCCGATGTTTCGAAGGTCCGTGTTTGCTTTGCTCCTATTTTGAATTGTTTTATGGACTTTAATTTGATATTGAACACTGTTTGTTATCTTCATATCCTTCATTCATATGAAGCAGAATTTGTCCAAAATCTTATATGTGAAAAGAAGACTTTTGCTGTAGCCTTCAATTCGACATTTAGATATATCGTCGATGTATTTTCAATTAACAATGGTAATTTTAATTCTTATGTCGATAAGATATATCGCGGTGATCTTGAAATAAAAGATACCACTGGATCTTACACATCTGTTTCATATTTGGATATTTTACTTGAAAAAGACTTAACTGGTAATCTTACAACCAAGTTTTGTGATAAATGTGATGCCTTCAACTTTTCAATCGTCAACCTCCCTTACTTGTGAAACAACTATAAATCTTCGTCACCTGCATACGGCGTTTATATCTTTAAGTTGATTCGATACGCAAGAGCATCTCTGATACTAGGTCTATTTTTGATGAAACAAGAATATCAGTAGTCTCGTTTAATTTCATCATTTCGTCAGTTCTATTGTCAATACTATGACCTTGTCAACAAAGACAATTATCATTGAGTCAAATGCTGACTGACGTATTTCATACCGATTGTTAGGCCATTATTTACACACTGAATTGATGCTGGATTACCGATCATGATATGTAGCCGGTTGCGACTGGTCAGCAGAGGATGCTCACTCCTCCATGGCACCTGATCCCACCTCTGATGTTTTAGAGGTCCGTGTTTGCTCCGCTCCCATTTTGTTTTGTTTTATGGACTTTTGAACCTGACTTATGTCCGTTTATTTGACTTTAAAACATTTTGAAAAAAAGGAATTTGACATGATTGCATGATAATTGTCTTTGCCGTTTTTGTTTCAGGCCAATTGTGCAAAGAAGTATCAGGTTATTCCAAATCATTCTGCCTGTCTACAGAGATCTCCAATGGCTACACAATCAGGTATGGTAGATAAATTATTTAATTCCTAATTTTCTGTTGTGCATATATAGCCCTAATGGCTAGGTTTAGTGGTGTTTTAGGTATTTTATTCCTAATTTTCTGCTGTGCTTAGATAGCCCTAATGGCTAGGTTAAGTGGTGTTTTAGGTATTTTATTCCTAATTTTCTTCTGTGCTTAGATAGCCCTAATGGCTAGGTTTAGTGATGTTTTAGGTATTTTATTCCTAATTTTCTGCTGTGCATAGATAGCCCTAATGGCTAGGTTTAGTGGTGTTTTAGGTATTTTATTCCTAATTTTCTGCTGTGCATAGATAGCTCTAATGGCTAGGTTGAATGGTATTTTAGGTATTTTATTCCTAATTTTACTGAGTCTTGAGAGATCATTGTGGAAAGGCATTGTTGTCAATCAAAAGAAAGCGATTCAGTTAAACATCGAATCTGTGATAAACTTCATATTTCTTTTCATTTCTTTAAACTACGAACGAATGTTTTTTTTTAAAGATTAATTTCAGACTTTATATTTTTCTTTTTTTCATGTCCCACGTTCAGTAAAGATAAAGAATAGAAAAACCGAGAACAATGGTCAATTTCACACAACTGTATTTTTTCTTTCAGGTGTATCAGAGGAAAACAAGAGAAAGATTGTCGATAAACATAATGAATTCAGAGCGGCCGTGCAACCAGCAGCAGTCGCCATGGCTAAATTGGTCAGTAGACCAGTTACATACTGATGTGATAGAAATATTTTAGACATATATCTGTGAATTATTCCATCTAATATCAATACACATGACTATATATTTTTACCCTATCCTCCACTCTTTAAAAACACTAACACTGGAATAAGTTAAAATGTATTATTTAGGTAGGGTGACATGAAATTATTGTATTAGCGTTTATTTAATTTTCTTATCAGTACTGGGACGATGAGCTAGCGATGGTCGCCCAGAGATATGCTGATGCCTGTAAGGGACTCGTGCACGATGGTAAAAGACAAAGGAGTATTCCAGGTAAGTAGATCGAACACGACAGCAGAATTATTGACACTATTATACAAAAAGAACACAAATTCTCCATCCCCAACTCCCCGAAACATTTAATAATATCAATACAAAATTACCTAGATTACTGACATCTTTGGTGCCTTATTAAGTTTATTTTGTGAACTCAAGAGTACATTTGATATTTCATTCCGGGAAAGTGAAATCGACCTTTTATTATATGAAAAACAATGGTTTATGCGATATAAAATCATTTATGAAAATTATACGAACTGAGTAAATGAATAGTTTGTATAATAATTTTAAAAAGTCTATGTATAGGTCGTTTTTCCGTTGGACAAAATATTGGAAGTACTTCGGAATCCAAGGACTGGGAGGAAATAGTGAACCTGTGGCATGACGAGGGAGAAGACTTTACATTAGGGGGAAGGAATGATCCGACGCAAGTTGGTCGATACGTACAGGTGATCTAAATATCAGTTATATGTATTTTTGCCCTTACTGTGTCGTTTTTCAAACAACACTCACAAGAATATTTAAATTATATATCGAACCAAAAAACAAAATAAAATCAAAATTAACTGTTAGTAGAAGCAAAACATCGTTGTTAGATGGATACAACGGAATATGTATCAAGCAACAGAAAGAAAATGACTCATTTAGCATTCATAGTAAGCCTTTGGTTTTGGTCATTGAATATCAAATTTTGATTCGATGGTCAAAGCAATTTTCAAACTATTTGTTTCATTGAAAAGAAGGGCAGTAAAATAGAAAATTCGAGACATTTTCGTTTCAAGTAATTTCTTAACTGAAGTATATGCTATTCATAATTTTATTTTTAGGTGAATATTTATGGCTCTTTATTGGTCATCTACCTGCTGTCAACTTTAGGTGTAAAAATGGACTTTTACATGGATAGATGTATTACTATTGTGCTCCTAGCAGCTTATAGTTGGAATAAAATTTCTTTTTTATTCCTTTCCAGCTTGTCTCGGCGACATCTACAAGGATTGGCTGTGGTTTTACACTTTGTGGATCAATGAGAAGCTTTATTTGTAATTACGGACCTGGGTTTGTATTCATTATTTTATTCCCAGTGTAAAACGTCACAAAACAATAACAGTAATGCAAAAACAGATTTAATTCATTCATTTTAAGGACTAACAAAAGCAAAGCAATATTAATTCAAAAAGTAATAAGCATAAAAACTAAAATAGAGGTTATAGAAAATAAAAAGAAAGCCATCGTTACTTTATTCTGAGAGAAACAAAAACAGCCCCACACAGAAAAATTAGCAATTAAGAATTAAACTGATAAAGTTTTCAAATTCTCTATGAAGTTGTAACATATCTGGCGACCGTTTCACTAACAAATCGCAAATCGTAAACGTACGATAACGTTTACGTTTGCTAAAGGTGCACGTAAACGAGCGTTTCACAAAACATATCGTAGACGTAGCACTTACGACTGGCGAGTTACGACCAACTTATTGGAACTCTTCTAACAAAGGAGGTGTATTTGTATTTGTTTGAGAGCGGGAGAAGCGGAGAGAAAAAGAAAGAAAGATCATAACGACATACAAATATATTTCATTATTTGTCTTAGTCCTCAAAAAAAAAAAAAAAAGAAAAAAAAGAAAGAAAGAAAGAAAGAATGAAAGAAAGAGAAAAAAGACAATAAGTTATTATATATGGAAAATACATGTAGATCACATTATTGCAATATCTATTCTATATGCATACAATTTGCCAGTGACTAAAGTTCCTTTCTATAATTATAACTAGGATCAAATTTTACGTATCAAATATCTTTATTCATTCTTGCATCTGTGTATCTTGATTATAAAGCATAGTCCACAATGGTGTAAATGTTTTATTTTACTTAAATCTAAAGAACGTGGGCGCTTTTGATGGGCATTCGGCAGGAATCTGGGCGTACTTGAAAAGTGAAAATTTTATCGACATGTCACATGAAATTTTAACATTTTTTTTTATTTATCGGGTTCCTGTGCAACAGGAAAGGAAAATATTTTCCTGAGATTGATCTCTGATTAGCTAAAAAATAACTTGAAAATTAGTCAGATCAGACATTTTGTACAAAAAGGTACATTTTTAGACACGTTTTTCTAAAAATTTTCTATCTCTGGGTCTTCTCTCCATGATTTTGAAACGTTATCCGTGTGTTTTTAAATTCAAAGAAACGAATACACTTTTTAAAAAGATGGAGAGAAGACCCAGAGACTACGAAAAATTAACTTTTCCCAAAAAATCCAAATGTGTGAATGCGGTGCTTCTTTGTCCTTTTAAAATTATGGGTATACCTGTAGCGGTGATAGCTCAGTATGTTGGGTAAACTGTTCACTGCACTCGAAGCGAAAAGTTTTTGGTTCGAGCCTGGCATGGGGCGTTATTTTTTTTTCATGCAAACAATCATTTATTTTGTCAGTTTCATTTTAGGTACTTATGTATTAAAATTTTGAATTAGATAAATTTTGGTTCAGTTTGGTTCTCGATCGAAATCAATTCAGAATCTAATCTTCTATTCATTAAATATTATAGGTGTTTATTTTTTGTGAAACATTAATATGTTACAGTACCCCCAGGAAAAACGGACATAAATGTTACAATTTCACACGGTCTTTCAAACTAAATGAAAAAAAAACCTATGGACGTGCTTGAAAAATCTGACCAGCTATGTTCAGCCAACCAAATCATGGACATTTAAACCATAAATGTTTCGTACAAATGATTCCTGTAGATTACTCGCTAAATGCGCCCATCTTCTTTGTTTCCCACCTTGCTAAAAAAAACCGAAACATATATAAAAGTTGTTTTCGTTTCATGTCTTTGTTAGAAATTACAAATAATTGATACATGTGATACAATTCGGCATGTTTATTATTTCAAATATTGCCAAAACTCACACGCATGCATGTTTTTAAAAATATTTTTAAAATATTAATAAGTAAGCAAAGTTGTTAGCAAACTATCCATCGAAATAGATCGCTCTCACTTCAACATCGGGAATGTAATTCAGAAAAAAAAATTTATTTTCACAAATTGCAAATTAATTTTATCAGACAAAATTATTCAATCTAAATTAATTCAAATTGTCTTAAACAAACGCTGATCCAACGACCGGCAAAGCGCTCCTTTTATAGTTTGTATATAAGAACCGTAGTAATGGTTTCATAAAAAGGTGTCAAGTTACCCTAATTTCACCCGAGAGGCAAATTGAAATTGATTATTGAACAAATTTTAATTTTAACACCCCCTCCCCGAAAAAGGAGGGGTACATGTACATGTAACTTCCAAGAGTAATCTGAAAAGCAAAGGAAAATTATAAACTGCCCAAATCCTAGAATTTGCCGGTGCCCGAACTTACAGCAACAAAAAGTGGGAACAGGGAGGGGGGAGAATATCTTAAGAAAGATCTACTACATGTACATGTATGTGGCAAAATATATGCCCAAAGAGTGCACACCTCCCGTGTTCTACGGGTCACTGTTTACATTTATATACAGGTATATTAGTTTTCATAAGTTAGAAAGGTTTATTTGATTTTATTTTGACTGACCCATTACCGTCCACGTAACTAAATTTTCATTTTACAGAAACTTGGTTAATTTCACAAATTCACGTATATATGTGCATATTCCCGTGATGCTTAATTTATTTAGAAAAGAAACAGTGAGAAATAGAGTATTTTTAGTTTAAATTTATTTCTGTGTCATTATTCATTTCTGTAAAGGGGGAGAATGTGCATCTATCTTCTGAGCGATCGTATACATGTACTTAATGCATTCGGCATTCGATCTAATTTTAAACTGTATTTTTACTGTTTGATTTTTATGAAAGCAGAATATATTTAGCTTTAAAATACAATTCATTTGAAAATTTAACTATTTCTTATATAAGTTGTAAATTTAATTTTTTGTAAATTGTAACGTTATCTTTTTTTTTTTACTTTGACAGTGTCATTTTAAGATCGGACTCGGTCTACGCAAAATACTATTGTTGTTAAGAGTCAAAATCAGCAAGCATCGAGCATTGAATGGAAAGTCAAAATTTTATTTTTTCAAAAGCTTTTGGTATATGAAAGATTTTGTCTTACCTAATGCTAAAACACAATTAAAATTTTTTTCGAACGTATGAAGGGACTGGTATCCCAGGAAATTCATTTCCTTAGCAACGGGTTCATAAATCCTTATGAAAATCAATGATTTTTAGACATTTTTCTACGAATATGTTTTCTGAACGTGATAAGATAAGGTATTTTGGTTACTTTATTTGTTAAAAGATGGAATTACTTTATTCTCCAAAAATAGGAAAAACAAAATTTCTGTAGTGATATTGTTGCCACGACAACGGGAAAAGAACATGGCGTCAATGCTTATTAATTTTGAAAAAAAATACATATGTGTATCACTTTATTCACAAAATCTACAACCACTGCTGGAAAAATGAATGGTATGATCTTGTTAGGGGTTATCTATATGTCATATCTATACAATAAAATTTGCAGGCAACTTTAGCAGAAAAAAGTTACAAATGGTTAAAATGTGTGAAAATCTGGCATATAAGCTTTTTTGAAGGGGTGGGGGTAATTTAAATACATGTTCAGTGTCCATTATATTGGCCATATTGGTTCTGATCAATGCATACTCATAACTTTACTATTGTTAATAAATAAATGTACATTCAGTTTCAAAAGGAATTTTATATTCCTCACAAACGAAACTTGGGAAAAAAAAGGGGGGGGTAGGAATCACCTTGTTCACCGATCCATATGTATGTAAAATTTTGACTTGTCCATAACATTTCAATGAAGTGCCACTGAAAGTTCATACATGTACTTGATATTAAGATTGCTTGCGATCGAGAGATGTGTCAAAAACTTGACTCAAGGTCATTTGAACAAATTCAAGGTCATTTATAGAAGAAAAGTGCAACCTTTGCCCATTCTGTAACATTCTAATGAAAAGACTTGGTTTTATCTTGGGAATTATTTTTAAGCTGTAGGTTTGTCATTACCTTGACCAAAATTCATTTGAACATGTTTGCCCTTGACTCAAGGACATAGCTTTTTCAAGGTCACTGCAGTAAAAGTGTACTATATGAGTTTGGCACATTTACATATTTAACTTCGAATGAAGGGAAAGTTTGTGCTCAACACAACGGTTTTACTACCTATGACTTGAGTATTTGTCATAGTCATTTTTGGTATGTATATCTGCACTTGCAAAATTTTAAAAGGTTTCAAATTAGTATTTAGACCTTTTTGTAATAAAACAAACATTTAATGCAATAGCAGGAGGGTTGGTATCATTTTATTAGCTTGCTCACAATAATTCTTGTTTATGAAAGAGATGTCACTATGACAGCTCACATAATTATAAAGTAAAACCATGCCAATCAGGCATGTAGCATCAGGTTTGGGTTGTGTAGGGGGGATGACATCCCCCACCCAACTTTTTTCTCAACGTACGCTAATGTTTAACCACAACCCCTCTTCCGAGTTTGTCCTTCCGTCCGTCCATCTTTCTGTCTGTCTGGAACGCTTTCGTTTCCACACGATATCTCGAGAACCCTCTGAGCTTTTGCAATGAAATTTAGCATAGCAACAGTTACTCCCTATGGACTAAAGAAGAACCCTATTGATTTTGTGGTCAAAAATTCAAAGGTCAAGGTCATAAATAAACAAATTCTGTCTGTTATAACACTTTCCTTTCCACACAGTATCTCTAGAACCATTTGAGCTATTGCAATGAAATTTTACATGACAACTCCCCGTGGCCTTATGAAGACCCCTATTGATTTTGAGGTCAAAAGGTAAAAGTTAAAGGTCGTAAATTTATACATTCTCTCTGTGTGTAACACTATCATATCCGGGCGATATTTCAAGATTTTGAGCTTATGCAATGTATTTTATACCAAAACTCCCTAGGACCTCTCTCAAAGTGTCCTGCTCCGTTTGTTTTATTAGTATTTATAGTATTACATGTCGCTATTTTAGCACAGGGGCATGAGGAGAGTTATTGCGTATAAAACAGGTTCTCGGCAGAATTTATATTCCTATCACATCTACCAGAACTGTTTAATAAAGGTTGAATTAGACACCATGTTTTGTGTAAATTTTTGACGATATCAAACGTGAATATATACATGTATGTGACTTCATATTTGCATATAATGGTCGAATTGTACAACAGTTCAGTGGCGCAGTGGTATGTCTCCCGCTTCACATGCGAGAGGTCACGGGCTCGATTCTAGGACGATCATTTTTTTCTTTTCCGAAATTCTTTTTTTTTTACTAAATGATAGTATTCAGCATGTGAAATGAAAAAAAAAATTATGAGGTCTAGCTAGTACAAACTCATAAAATCATCATTACGTTGTGATAAATAATCCACATAAAATGGGTGTTTCTAAAACGCGGAACGGAAAACGGAACGGAAAGCGGAACGGAACGGAAAACGCACACACACACACACACACAGACGAAATAGGATTTTCAGCAAAGGGCATATCCTTCTTTTTTGCTTCTCAAATTTGTTGTATGTTGGAATTTTTTTTAATTACCCCCACCCCTCTTTCAATTTGTTTCCAATGTCAATGTATATAATTACAAAAATATTTAAGTATGATAACTAAGTAGTTAAAATTAGTTATGATATTCAAATTATGTACGCAGTGTCGAATTCGCAAATCATGAAAGGGGGAGTGACAGTTTCGGGTCTGTGTAGGGGCCAACAGCCACTTTAAAATTGATTTATCAAACCTTGCGTATATTTTGGACACAAAAGGGGGGCAGACCTATCACAACTTCTCAGATCTTGTCGATGAGCGGGAAAACAAACTCATTTTTACGGGGTCATTCATGTACAATCCCTTAGCATATTCACATATGTACCGCAAACAAACAAAATTTAACTTCATTGAATGCAAAGATTCTGCATTATATCTACCACATGAAAGTTTTCCAGCTTTGTCTATCGAAAAAACGACTCTATTTTGAATGAAATTTTAACAACTAGTGTGTATAAGAGATCTGTATGCGAGCATGCCATAATAAAGGTTTGCCCTAAACGTAATCTTAATAATTTTTTTTTTTTACATTTTATTACTCTTTCCATGGTTCATCTAGATATAAAATATTTGACCCCACCCCCAGTCATAACCTTTTCACTAGGGAAATGTTCGTTCAAGTTCACATCCTCAAACTTTTTGTGAATGTAATTAATGTAGTAAGTTTATAATAGTGCAAAAAATTACTTACTGAAAGATTTGGAGTTGGAACTTAGCCCCCCCCCTCCCCCCGAATCAAACAATTGTTTCTTTTTGTGTTTTATCCCCCTCCCAAATCAAACAATTGTCTTTTTTTGTATTTTTGCTTGTAAAATACTTTTCAAGTTCGTTTACCCCCCCCCCTTTTCAAATTCGATTCTAGGTGACTGCTATATGTTGGCGATTTTCGTAAATAAGAGACTGAGCATGACAAAATCAACTTGTATAAAATAGTGGAGGATTGAATGTGTATAAGATATATCGTTTATGATAAAATTTGTGTATTTAAAGTGATTTAATCCAAAATAATATATTCCGTTTTCCGTTCCGTTCCGCTTTCCGTTCCGTTTTCCGTTCCGCGTTTTAGCAACACCCACATAAAATGAACCTTCTATACACATAATCAAATCATTATATCAATATTGACATATTTTATTTGCTTCAGTATACATGTGTACATTTAAAAATTCTACAAATTCAATTAGGGGGATCCGACCCCCCACCCCCCACCCCCGCCCCGAACTGCGCATGGTTTACTTTTTCCCTAAGCGGGGGACACAAATTCTCTGAATTAGCTTGTTAGATTTACATCAATAAAAAAAATGCTAACAGACAAACAAAGAATGTTACTTTTGGATTGAACATTTTTATTTGATCCACTTTCATGAATACACTGTACAATTTATGGATCCTATTTTCTGGATCCCTGAGTCTCCGGTAACACTATCCACTCACTTCCAGCACCAGTGGTCTGTACTGTAATGGTGTATTCTCATAATGATAATCTGAAAAAGTGATAAAATTAAAATGTAATAATATTATACAGCTTTGCCTTCAGATACTTACTAAGAATCATTTCTAGTTCAGCTTGAGCAATGATGATGAATGCAAAGCATGTTTATTGGAATCAATTAAATTCCAAAAGATCTCAATGGTTTAGTTTATCATTTTATTTTAAAAAGTTAACGTTTTTACTAAATGTATTTTTTACACGTTTTTCCTCTCTAATTCTATATCAGCTCATCCAATTCTGTTTCTGCTTCTTTCCGAGTTTGGCTTCAAAGTGGCGAATTTCATTCTAAAAACAGAAGTATACGACACAAAGTTGAGACGGTATTGATTTTAGATATTCTTTAAATTTATAAACTTGTAATAAAAAGGTCAATTGGTTCTAGGTTTTGTCAAAACTCTAAATTGTGGTTTTCATTTATTTCCAATAACCCCCCCCCCCCCCCAAGAAAAAATAGAGTATAGAAATTCTTTTCAAAAATTTATGTGCTGTAATTCTAATGATGTTTATTATTTGAACCTAGTTGACTTAAATTAGTTCAGTGGTACCCGTGAAAATGTTAGCTGAATATGAATTTTCTTTCATAAGTAAACACTGGATGACTTCAGCAAAAACCTTTTTTTCAATTTATTATTTTACTGTGGTATATATACAATTCAGTTACCACTAGTCCACTACATTATATACTTGTCTGTATCACAATACTTCCAAGGTAATCCACTTTCCTAAACTAAAATATATTAAGGGGGCCGACTATAGTTTTATTGTGTGAAAACTACAATAACGAAACTCTTCATTTTTATACCATATATAACTTACATTAACTTCAGTGTATATGCAAAGTTTGGGGGAAATCTACCGTCCAGGTATTTTTGAGGGACCGTCTCAAAATGCAGGTACATTTACTCTAGGATTATATAGGAAAATGCTAATTTTTATCACTTTAAAGCAAATTATACAAATACTACAATAGACATTTTGTTCAAACTATAATATTTGATGAGTAATACTACATTATACAATATATGTAAGAAACACAAAATTCTACCGTCTTGTTACCAGAGGGGGCATCTCAAAATGCAAAAAATTAGAAAATTTTACTATTTTTATAGAGTATTACAAAATTTGAGGTACACTATGGATTCACATGAAAACATAATAAAATATTGGAAATGTTTTCAAATTTATATGTTTGAAATTTCAAGAGCCTATGTTAGTTACTTTTTCTCTAACAATATTTTTATTACCCCTTTCTTTAAGAGCTACAAATTATCATAACGTCAAAAACACACTGCAACGACGTCAACCTACCTATCAATTGCAACATCGGTTAAAAAATCAGTTATATCAAATTGTAATTACATTTTTATACCTATAATTTCTTAATTTTGTTTAATATTAGTAAATAAGCGAAAAAAGTTGCATTAAAACAGTAATTACGCTTCATTTTACTATGATGCGCGAAATATTGCGCAATGGAAACTATAGTCGGCCCCCTTAAGTACAGAGTTAACCCCCTGCCCCTTTTTCTTTTTTTACGACGCCATAACAAAAGTCATTCCATTTTACAAATATTTCATAATAGTGTTGATTTTCATAAATTCATAATTTTTTTATGTAAAACGCAGGTATTATCTTAAATGGTAAATAAAGATATCTATTACTATATACAGAATTTTTATTTACCCGACCATCACTCAAGTTATAATCATTATAGCTGGTGAGTGACTTGGTTACACACATGCTGTGAATACAACAAATCAAAATTAAACTAAATTCAAATTAAACTTTATAATTTGGGATACAGTTATGTAACTGATCATGACCAACTTTTTCACGTTCGGCCCGCAGAAACAATCTAAGTTGGGGAATTTAATTTCATTTTATCATAATTATTATAGTTTAATATCGGCAATATTATCGGGGAGGGGAAGGAGGGGCATACCCCCTCCTCTTGGTTCCTCAGGCCATGCATAATCTTTTCTTTTTAGTTATAAAATACTAAAGTAATGCTAACATATATATAATAAATCAGAATTAAATTGAAATGTGCAAAAAAAAAAAAAAAAAAAAAAAAAACACTTGCTAAGTGTTACATATTTTCCTGCATGGTTAATTTTTGTTATACATTCTTCAGAAACTGTTGTAATGGTAAATTGTAAAAAAATTCAGTCACTAACCGTAATTAAGACTCATGAAAACGCCAAAACTGAGGCTCAGACTGCTCCAAGTTTGTAATTTTCTTCTAGTCTTCTGTACACTGTTATTGAAAACAATGTAAGCAAACCACCGTTCATTCCTCCTATGTTAGAGAGCTATACCAAAGGGAGGTAATTTGAAGCAAAAAAGACAGAAAATTATGGATTTAAATCAGTTATCATATATAAATGCTTTAGTTGCCTGCAGATTTTTTTCTTGATTCTTCTAGGACAAATACTGTTTAACATATATTTTATGTTGATAAGCTTTAATGTGGTTGTAGATTTCTTATAGAGTACTGGAAATTTGCTGTTTTTTAAATCAAAATAAACCTCCAAAAACTAGTTTTTTTTATCAAAAGGTGAAGAGAATTTCAATAATTAGCAGTTGTTAAAATAGAGTATTTTTAGATAAATAGAATAATAATTTAAAAAGCTTTTATTAATGACTAGTAATAAAAAATATTTGTTTAACCATAAATTCAAGTGTCATGATAAAGTACAAAACACGCTATTTGAAAGTCGCGTGGTTTCCATAGCAACAATGCGAAAAATTATTTTTGGCTTGCTTTTTTCTATTATACCCTTTGTTCTGAAAATTTATATATGAGTTTTAACCTAATCTGTTTCTATGCCACTTTCCACATTTTTTAACTAAATGCTCGATGCTTGCTGATTTTGACTCTTAATAAGAAGCAGACAGAAATGTAAGAAAGTGACAAATAACTTAGTTTCTTGCTTATATTTTCGTTTTTTATTTATTTTTTTCATGAAATGACTCGCACGTAAGTATTTTAAGAGTGCCCCTGACCACTCGTAGAGTTACGATCACGTTTAATCGTAACTCACAAGTCGTAACTCTTAGTGAAACGCTCTTACGTGCAACGTTCAAGTTTACGTCTACGTTTACGAGCTACGACCTGTTAGTGAAACGGTCGCCTGAACTTTAAACATACTATGCATAATGTCGTGCTTGGTAAAAAAAAAAAATGGACGATACCTTTATTCATGTGCAAACTTAATCAGTTTTCTGAAACGCAAATAATTTTGTCTTATTTGTTCACAAATTAAACATTAAGTATCTGAATGAATTATAATATTTTAACAGAGGAATCCAGGACATAAACAATCCTTATGAATCTGGCACCGCCTGTAGTGATTGTCAAGGAAGCTGCAGAAATAAGCTGTGTGGTAAGCTTTATACTATTCATAATTCGTTCCATTAATAATTGTATGGTACGATAAATATGCATTAATTTTATTAACTTATTTCGATGACATTTTAAATGGCAGAAAACCAAGATGCTATAAAACCATATCCTTAATCTAAAGTTTCTTTTGCTGCTGTAGTAAACCATATGCAAATGTCAAGTATTTGAAGCAAAGAATGATTGCACTTAGTGTACAAAACGTGGCCCCCGGTAAATTGCGCAAAAATAAGGTATAGAAAGTAGCCTAATGAAATTAATAAAACAATTCTTCAAGGTCTATATCGCGACTTTGCAAAATTACAGAAATTAAAAGTGAGTATTATTAAAGAACGAGGCTGTGTTTTGTAAGAGGGGTCAATGCAAATCACGAATCTCTATTGTTATTCAAAGTTATTCCGATTTTTAGAGATGAAATACATAGTGAACGCATGCTTGCCCAAATTTCTCAAAAGGACAGAAGGTGTAGAACTGCTGGAAATTCAACATATTTAAGGGAGAATTTTGGGCAAGCCTCAGGCGCGGATCCAGAAATTTTTCAAAGGGGGGTTGAGGTTTTTTTCAAAAGGGGGGGGGGGGGGGTTGAAGGCGAACACAGTTAAAACGTACGTTGTACAATACTTAAGAAATAAATAACAAGTTTATAAACTTCAATGGGAATTGAAGTGGTTCGGTCACCTGATCAAATCCTGTGAAGGCCGAAGGCCTTCTCAGAAGATTTGATCACGTACCGACCCACTTCAATTCCCATTGAAGTTTATAAACTGTTATTTATTACTTATATATACATTTGAGACAGACAATTGAATATTTTCGAATTTAAATTATTGCACTAACCGTCCGCCGTAGATTTTGAAAAATGACGCAAGGTGTAAATTATTCTCTTTAGAGAAGTGGACAGGCTTTCGCCTACAGGCGAAGTGTAAATCGGCTTGCATGGCGGTTACGCTTCGAATTCATTAGGCTAAGGAATCTATTTCGAAGGGAATATTTTGTGAAAGGCTACTTGTGATCAGTAATGGTGAATAGATTGTTGTCTGGGAATATTTTTATTCGTGAAAATTGATAATCGATGCTGAAAAGACACAAGAAATACGTCCGAAGTTTGATGATAAAAAGTTGGAGGAATTTCGGTCGTCGGAAAGAAATTGATGGATCCGATGGTTTGAGACACTTGTCCGAGCCAGTTAATTTGCAATTTGATCAAAAACATTCTACGATTTCAGTAACTAAAGGCATACTTATCGTAAAACACTAATAAACACGGAGACACTGGCGACACATTGAACTACGAAAACGCCGAGGTGTTTGGCACCTGTTCATGGCATGATTGCAATTATATTTTCCAAAAGATTTACACATTTATCGTGAGTAGAATTTACAGATACAATAATACTTTATCATTTAAAAAATTTAACCAAAGGTCTACCCCCAAAAATAAGGATGAACGTTAGAGACTCTGCAGCTGACAAAAGTGAAGTAAAATGTCAACAAACGCTAGTTTTCTCTATGTACACAGGTTGAATCGATAGCCAAAAAAAAAAATGTATGAAATACTTGTTTACATTGTAATTTGTAAATAAAATAATTATAATTTTACTTGCTTATTTTGTTCATTTTTTATACATGAAAAGGAATTAGAGCAGGGCATTTTATAATTTATGTACAGGTAGATATTATTGCGCCGTGTGATTAGGTCACGTATTGACCTCTGACCTTTGACAAACTTCATACAGAATTGAAGATATTTTCTCTCTGTATGTTTATATAATGGAGAGATACCACAAATGTATATATATATAGTTAAATAACTCAATAGAATATCGATACAGGGTTTAGTATGGTTTTTGAAAGTGGGACGTTGATCAATCTGGGAAAAAGTACTTGTGTACATTACCAGAAAGTTTTTGAAAAAGAAAGGAAAATAAATCTCCGAACCTGAAAATCCTATTTTGTAAAGGGATGGGGTTTTATTTTGTTTTTACAACCGAATTTCTTTATATATTACAACATTAACCTTTCACCTTACATTTTCTGTAGTAAAAACACAACAAAAAATTGGAACTTTCTTATTTCTCTTTCTTTTTAGCAAATCCAAAGGGGGGGGGGGGTTGCAACCCCCGTAACCCCCCCTCTGGATCCGCCACTGAGCCTGCGCTCGGGGTAAACTTTTTGAAAAAAGGTACAAAACGCCAACAGTTTTCTTTACTGTTTTCGGGTATTTACATGACATTGACCTCATTGTGTCCTGTTTAATATTCCAATTTACCACGTGATTTGTAGACTCAGGTAACTCTGTGAATACAAAAAAATCAATAAACCACGTGGTTGTAGATCCGATAAACATTCCGTCGAAACGCGTCCAACTTAGACCGTTACATGCACATGTATATTTTCAATCAATCAACATAGAATTATTTCTTTTTGTCAAGTGTTTTAATAGGGTGATGGAATATTAAATTGAAAAAAAATGTAACGATATTTAATTTTAGTCCTTGGATTTAGGGGGGCACGTTTGCAGGCTCAATCAGTTTCAAAGATGTAGCTCCCATCTTCGAAGTAGCTTCATACCTCAAAGTGTTTTTGACTGTAAAAATATAAGGACACGGGGTAGAAATACGTAGATTGTTAAACACTTGCATGGAATTCTTACTGGTAACCCCCCCCCCCCCCCAAAAAAAAAGGCAATCACACATACAATTAATAAAATTGTTTTAGTGACAAAATACGGTATCACCACTTGCAGCATCACAAAAAAAAATATTCCGTTCACCATTATTTGTAAGAAGTACCGGGTATTTACTGTACTTTAAAAAGTACAAAGAGAGAGATAGAGAGAGAGAGAGAGAGAGATTTAAAATTTCAATACGGCACTAATCTTTTCGAAAATATAGAAGTTTTTCTTAAATATGATTTTTCTCCGTTTTCATATACAAGTAGGCTAGCTCAGTTTATTTAATGAAATGTTAAATTTCCACCTAACAACGACCACAAGATAGGGGATCTGGATTTATAGGGGTCATATACATCTCAAAAATCCTCCCCAGTGCCATTTTTACTAAAAAAAAATTGGCGTAACCCTTGAAAAATTCTTTGTTTATTTTTCTGTATACAGTTTGTATTTTGTATTAAATTCCAGAAGCCATTATAACTGGCTAAATATTACATGTTTTCAATCGATCGATGAAATGCCCCGCCTACTCTGAATATTAATGTGACACAATTAAAACCCAACTCGGACAAGCGCAACATTCCGGAATTAACACCCAGTATATGGCTTTTTAAATTACCATTTATAAAACTAAGACGCCGTTTTCAGTGTGAATTTTTACAATTAATATACCACAAAGATAACAAAGTATGAGTTAGGTGTAAAATGATTAACAATTGAGTTAATTAGATAAAGTTAGAGGGGTCCGTAAAAGGGGCCACGGCACTATGCTTGAGTGGAAACATTCTTAATAAATTTCAATGTTGATTGGTATGTCGTTTTTGCAGAGGAAACAACATTGTTTATATACATAAAAGTTCTGACATCTGTTTTTGAAATTACATAATAGACATTAAATTAAGTATTATATTACACCCATAATATAGATGCAATGACTGTTTCCCTGTCGAAGTAATTTTGACATTAGTTTTGGTGTATTTCAGACTGTCAAGGTAAGGTGTGTCAAAATGGCGGCACGATGGACTTTAACAGCTGTACATGTACCTGTAGACCCCCGCGTACAACCTACATCGGCCCTAACTGTCAATGTGAGTACTGTTATCAGTCCACTAGTACTGTGAGTACTGACATTATATCATTTCATTTTCTATAAGTAAATGAACTGTTTGATGATGACACAAAACATTGAGAAAGGACAATTTTACTAGCAGTATAAAAATTACCAATAGAAACAATGCAAAAGGACAATTATTTGTTTTTATAGTTTACTGCCATTCTATGTTTTAATGAATATTTTCAAAAATCCAAACAGTATTTTAAAACAATGCTTAAAGTATCATTGAAATTAACAAGATATAAAATGTTTGTTTTGTCCAGTAAAATTGCACCGACCAAAACAGTATTTTAAAACAATCCTTAACATATAACTAATATTATCAAGACGTGATTGATTTTTTGTCCAGTAAACTGCACCGGCCAAAGAGACCCGCCACAGTGTGGCAGACAGTTTACCCGCCAGGCCTGTGACACGTACTCTAATGTACCCCAGGACTGCCCCACAATGTGCCAAGTCTGTCCCTGTAAGTCTTTAGAAGGTTTCTGACTCTCTTATTTGCTGCAGTTCAACTTTCATTCTAAAAATTATACAAAGTCCTGTGTAACTGCCTTCCAGGTGAACATAGTACTTTTATTACAATTGACCGGAATGGGTACCTTAAATTAAAGCTTGCACATTATGAAGAAACCAATTTGATGTTTCATTAATTACATCTTGTTCTTATACAAAATGAAATTGTTATAGCTAAGAATCGGCGAAGGTAAATGTACAAATATTATAAGAAATATTAAAAAAGATTTAATCGAAAGAAACATGTGAAAGATGAACAAACAAAATCCTTTAGATATCGGGATAATATCCATTAAACTATACACATATAGTCATTAAATTATAAATACCACGTTAGAATAATTGCATGAGAGATTGACTCATTTATCCTCTTGAATTCAGTAAGTTCTACTTGTGAAAGAAACTTTTAGACATATTATATTTATTATCCATCATGATACGAATTTAAGCTAAAATGAAATTTGTTTGGAAAAAAACTCATTGCATTTAAAGTCAACATTGAAAGAATTAGGTTCTTTTTGTCAAACAACTTCGACATCAAGCAGCCAAACGCACGAATAAATTATTAAACTCATGCTTATTTGAAGACTTACAGGAGTATCTCTCTTTTTCTATTTATAGATGCAGGTATTGGATACGACAACAGCGGGATGTGGTTGCAGCCGTGTATACAGTTATCGTTTTTGTCAATTGCTCTTCTTATATACTTTGCTCTGTGACCTAGTTTTTTGTGCCGCTTCATATTTTTTCGTTTTGGGAAATCTATCTGAACGTGCAATCTAGTTTTATATTCTAGTTAAAATGACACAAACTAAAAATAAATAATACATAAAAGTCCTTAACATTGTCAAAATTAACCAAAACATATTAATTGTTATTGAGAAAGGACAATTTGGATCCATTGATGAAAATTTGATTTAAAATAAAGACATTTTAACGTTCTCCTTTTATTCAGTAAATATTTCATCCTAAACACCAGTGTGGACAGACGGTATAGTGGCAGAGAATTTCGGCCATCCTGTTCGTAAACATATGGCAATTATTCTTCGTTTTGCTAAATTTTCCATACACTCTCTCATAGTTGCGTGCGCATCCGACTATACATTCCACCGGTAATACACTGTAGCCTGCTGGTTTCCTCTCCCTTTTCGTTGGACAGAAATCTCCTACCATCGGATGCGTGGTTCTGATTACGACACTAGAATGTGGTCGTGTTCCAAATTCCAGAAAATGACCATCGTACCAAATCCAGCGATGGGAAATTCCGAACGGGTTACGCCTCGGAGATCGGGACACACGCCTGGGGAATAGGGACATGCACCAAATGTTGGTTTTACCGAAATAGAATGGTTCTGAAAAATAATGTCAGGCAATAAGAAGATGACGGAGAGATTTTGTTTGACTATAATGTTTAAAAGTTTAATGGTTGATTATAAAGACTTAGTGCTAATGAATATTAAAAGAAGAGTTTGTGCTTTTGATTAAATATTTTGTCTTTGAATTTTATATGCAATTTTAGTCTATGCACAGTATGAAGTATGAAGTATGAATTATTTTGAAGACTGTTCACTTTCTTTTACAACATCCGAGATAGCATTTAAAAATAAAAAATGATCAAAATGTAGAAATTTTGAATTACCTAACTATAAAGTATTTGAGATTTAAAGGATTTAAGGGTCTTAAAATTTTCTCCGAGAATTTATGCTAGTATACTTTTAATATGCTCAAATATTAAACTTTCCTCCGAGGATTAATGCAGAGTACATGTATACTCTTAATAAGCTTAAATATTAAATATCACAGTAATTCAAACAAATTACATGGATGTCATTTCCCAATGTTTGTTTATATTTTCAATCTAAATTTACTTGCGACATGCATAAATTTATATTTTTCTTCTTTGTGAGCAATGTGTATGATCTGGTATTTATTACTTTTAAATAATATATGAAATGTATGTAATGATATAAAGAATAAAAGAATTGAACTGATAACGAATTGTTAATTAATGAAATTATTTGTCCTTCTCCGACGACTAACATTTTAGAAAAATGTAGTTTAGCTTATTTTAAAATCAGCATTTTCAAATTCAAGCAGCGTATTCCTTATTCAATTCTGCTTTTCTAATTATGTCACCGTCATCAGTAAATATTATTCGTATCATATATACAATTTTGCAACGCCGTTTCAAATGTTATTTCAGCGATTTCAAATTGTTTTTCTATTATCTACAGTGTGAGCAAAGTTTCCATGTCGTTAGATTTTATACTTAATATTAACAGTTAAAATCTGACTCATCATAAGAAAGCCTCAACAGTCTACTCTGAAAGCAACAGCACATTTTTCTCCTTTGAAGAAAAAGAAGGATGTGCCAAATATTTGAAAGTTTAATACCATTATTTATAATGTGTTTAATGAACCATGAAAACAAATCACTTCTAATGAGATGTACTTCATTATATCAAATAAAAGAAAATCCATCTTTGTACATCATACATTATACAGTAATTACCCTAACAATTAAAATTAAAGTATCATTTTTAAGATTAGGTTATAAACAGACCTATTCTTGTATTCATTTAATAAGCAGAACTTATTAACTTATTAACAAGCTTCTACACGAAAAGAACAGGTATCTTGATGTAGCCTTCAATACAGCAATTTGGTACATGGGAGACGATTTATCAATTAACAGTATTGAAGGTCTTTCTGACTTTTTCATTTCTTTTTATTGTTCAAATTATTTTTACAATTACCTATGGAGTTCATTGAGTTTTGTAAATATAAGCGAAAGAACAGATATCAAGCTAAAAAGTCCATTGAATCAATACAAATCGAGATTGAGCAAACGATCACCCCTAAAAATAGAAATGGATTCAGGTGCCATAGAGATTTAAACGTCCCTGTCAAACGTTCACACCTATACCTGCCATATGCTCCTGATCATATATAATACTTAATTAAGAGATAATACGTGTGTAATTATAAATAACCGTTTAATTGTTCTTTGAAAACAATTGATTCAAATTTGAAACAATATTGTATTCTTTATGAGATGGGTTTCAGCTGAAGAACAATCTTACTTACAGAGTTTCGTTGAATTACTGATATTTATAGTGTTACTATATATAGACAAAAGTTGTGACCTACTTCCTACAGGCTGACATGCTGCGGTCTTTTGGAACAGAAATGAATGAGTTCCATGTACAAAGATACAAATAAGTAACAATACCTGAAATATAAACACAAGGTTTAAAATAATTCACATATTTAATAGAATACTTTTGCGTGTTAATATGGTAAAACATCTGAACAAAAGACAAAGTGAAGACATTTTCAAGTTCAAAAGAGTAAATTTTAGTAACCTGGACTCCTTCTTGCCGAATTTTACTATCTTCAAATCATGTATATATCTGATGTAATAGATTTTAGACCATGTTACTTTAAGTACTTTTAAAAATAAAAATCTTATTTAAACAAATGCTTGAAAGATTCGAACATTTGTATCTACATGTATAGGTATTTATGAAGTTACTGTAAATCACATAATTTTCAAGGGGTCAAATTTTCGTGGTTTGAGGAAAATGTATTGGTTCATTTGATTTCTTGGTTTAAAATTTGTTTAGTAGTAATATATGTGAAAAATTATATTTCGTGGTGGACAAAAATTTGTGGGTCTCTTCATGCCTTAAAAACAACGAAAATTTTAACCCCCTACAAAAATTAGTAATTTCACAGTAATCGTTAAGAAAAATAAAATTTTGAATACAATAATCACAATTAAAAGCATTATAATAGTCGACAAGTTTCTCTTGGCATTTTAAAATTCAGAATGAAAATTATTTTTACCAAAAGTATATTTTTTTATTTCTGAATTTACTTACAAAAGCACCGGAGTTCCTCATCCTGGAATTCTTTACACAGAGGAAGACAAAAGATCCCAAAATCTGTTTTAAAGCCTATTCTTGTATCCCCCGAAGGGTTAGATTAATGAGAAATCGAAAATGGATCACAAAACATGACTTTACTGAATGTTGGGTGATCGAGGGTAAAGTTTGCTCGGTGGTTTATCCGTACTTCCTACTGTGGGTTAATTACATTAATTATGTTAATGAACCATGTAACCAAACAAGTACAGTATTTTCCACACCTTATGTGTGTGTTTGTACTATGAAATAAATCTACCTGAACTCTATAGATAGTCATAAAGATTTCCTGTTCAGAATGAAAAAATCAAACGATTTGAAGGAGATACTTTTTAATGTGGATGTATCTAAGATATCCATTATTTATCTATTATTTGTACATGAATTAAAATGTTTATTTGCTTTTCTATTTCAATCTGATCAGTTGTAGTATAAAGAACGTCTTATATGTTAAACGATCTCTCATTCCGTCCTCAACAATTCACAGAAAAAAAAGAATATAAAATACCCTAAAATATGTACTGCTTTTAGCAAATACACGTAACAACATTGTATTTGTTTGAATTACTCATTAAATTAGCTGTATTTTGTTTGTTTGTTTGTTTATCGCCCCTTTGATAAAACTTCACTATCAAAAAGACGCAATCAATTACTGGTATTGGACTGCTAATTAAAATAACAGCAGTGTAAGGGATACTTTCCCATTGTTTAAACAATATATTTTAGAATTGATTTAAATCAGATGATTGTGAATACTTTCAATAAACTTTAAGCAAAGAGAGAGGGCGTATAAGGCGTGAATAATCCCCCGCCCTGAGACGAAATGTTTATCAATTTTCAAAATTCACAGAAAAGTTATATTTTTCTAAAATAATGTTTTCAGTAATATCTTCAAAACATTTTATCATTTTATTTTACTGAACGACTTCTTATTTGATAATATTTATTTCAAAGCTGACAGTTAAACATATTAAACTCCTTAAATGATGGAAACGTAAATGTGAAATCTATTTCATTAGTCCAAAAAATGGAATCTGAACCCATTCTACATGAAAATAGCAAATTTCTGAAAAAATGTATGTTTCAACAAACCCGTTCATTTAAATCACACTGACAGACGTCGATGATGCATTTAAACGTAGCGTAGAGGTTAAAGACATATATGCCATATAAGTGTTTTATTTTTATCGAAATATGTGGTGTCTCGTCAAGTTATATAAGTTATATACTTTCTGCAAAAAAGACAATCCCACTCCATCGCTTTGAAAAGTTATGAAATATTATTTGGTAAAAATTATTTTCTCTCCAAATCCGATGTTAAACCATTTCTTATTGAAATATTCTTGCTCACAGCAAATAATTGTCTAATCTCTAATGATCCGAAAAGCATGATGGTCTACTACATGTTTATTTTTAGTACAAACACACCCAGGATAGGGAAATTTAGGATGTGATTCAAATGACTGCTGGAAAATTAATCTACAATTTTTTGAAATGTGTTTGAGAAAAATACGAAGAAAAGATACTAATTAAAACTTCCAATGCTCACATTAACAAAAAAAAAAAAAAAAAAAAAAAAAAAAAAAAAAAAAAAATCAGTTTTCCTTGTTAAAAAGTACTTTGAAATACAGCTCACAAAGTCTCTACAAGTAAATAAGACTCCAGTTTTTTAACTCGTATACTTGCAATGTAACTGGTTAAAATTGGTTGTTGCTTAATTATTTGTAACTAGAAATTTACGTTCATGCATTTAAAAAAAGTTGCACGTTTTTTAAACAAGAAGCCCATGGGCCATATAGGTCACCTGTGCATTATGCAACAACTTTCAAGTGATTGAATCTGATTCATGTTTTAAGCCAGATACTATAGCAATCACAATCTTGAAAGAGGCACCATTGATCATCATAGCTATACATTTAGCAGTTGCTTAGTTTGTTTCTTAATGCCCATACACTAGGCAGGGTAGGGGAACAAAAAATGCATTTCAACTAATCAGTAATATTCAGCACATTGCACAATTTTTGAAAAGGCATCCTTGCTTTTCAAAAATACTTGATTAATACCAAGAAGCAGATTTCAAACAATTCATTCATTTTCCGTATATAAGTACAGCCCTCCCCCCTATGGTATCCCTGACCCCTGGGCCATAAAATTCACAATTCTGGGAGATTCGGGCCCTTTCTCCCAACTTTATTGGTAGTTCATCTGCTTAATATCCAGGAGCAGAGAAGAAAATTTTCAAAGATGTAATGTTTTTTCACTATATAATCAATAGAGCCTCTTCCCAACACCAGAACCCCTGACCCTGGCACCATAAAATTCACAATTTTGGTAAAGGCACTCTTGCTCAGCATAACTATGTACTTAGTTAGTTTATTTACTAGTAATACTCTGGAGCAGAAAAAAAAAGATTTTATGAAAATCGGAGCAGAGGGGCATTTCACCTTAAAATCATAAACCACTCAAGAGCAAGTTTATTGCAAACAAATAAATGTCGCATAACAAATATTTAGGGTTCAGAACTGTTTCCTCTCTCTCTCTGAACACTAAGTCTTGCTTTCGTGTACAATGTACTAAATAAAATAAAATGAATTGAAACGCCTAATTGGCTTGTGAGTATTTGGCAGACAGTGTAGGGTTCATTTATCTTCTTTTCAAACATTTGATAGGTGTAACCTTAATAAACAGGTCAATATCCACTTAGTACATAAAATTATGAAGGTAAGTACATTTATTTTCATTACTTTTGTCTCGTATCATTTCATTGATATAATTGAAATTACCGGGTATATTCAGTGCTTAAGACTTTTCTCCCAAATATTACTAAAAATTCTAATTATATAACTGACAGTTACGAGGGTTGATCCAAAAGTAATGTCACTGTGTCCATATCTTTTATATTAGGCGTCACATTATCAAATATAATACACCAAAAGATGCAGAAAAAGAAATCGAATCAAAATTGAAAGTTTCCTTTAATAATGTTTAATTGAATTCATTTTATAGACGTTTAAAACATTAAACATAGGGGTGCCGCCGCGTCAAAACTAAAGGTCACGTTTTAAAGTGTATATTGTTAGAATGAAAAAGACAAACACATTTAAAAAAGCATTTAAAAAAGCGTCCAATCGCCCAATATTTTTAAAAAAGACAAAATTGACAATTTCGATCTAGTCTTAAGTTAATAAAAATTGGCGACATTGTTTTTTTATTATAAACATTGTTGTTTATATCTGATGTATCGAAGAAAGGAAATGTCGAGATTGAATAAAACGCCGAATGGAGTTTTAATGCGTTTTCCCTTAAAAATTGGGAAATCGCCAGTAGAGTCAGTTACGATGGTAAATCAGACTCGCAGAGGAAATAATGTTAAAACTAAACTTGATCATAGATGGTGTCAGAGATTTTGGGCGGGACATGGGTAATTAATTGATCAGCTGAGGACAGAAAGACCGAAAGGTACGAGGTCGGGTGGAAATGTTCAATGGCGTCGACGTAGTAGAAAAAGAGATTCGTGTCACGCGGTTTGAGTCAGAATTGATTTAAAATAAATGTAGCTACCATCATGTATAATTTTGTTACTTTACGTCGACTAGAAGCAATTTTATCGAAGTTGTGACATTAATTTTGGATCAACCCTCGTATTTACCTGATAAACAAGTAAAACCAATGGTGCATTCATTGTTTACTTTAATTTGTATAAAAATTTTCATTCTTCTTCTTTTTTTTAATCATTTTTTTTCTTGTCATATCTTTTTTTGTACTAAAATTTTGTTTTAAAAATTCAAGTCGTTAAACTTTCTCTAACAGCATAAATGTAAGCATTTTCAATATTATAGTTTGCACTGACCTCCACTCAAAACTTCAAATATTTATCGCACGCCAAATTCACAAAAATGAGATAATCATAGTTTCACAATTGATAAACTAGGTTTATCGACTGTAAACTATAGTTTACAAATCGTAAACTATAGTTAACGATTCGTTAACTATAGTTAATGATTCGTTAAATATAGTTTTCATCTGTAAAACTATATTTAACGGTTGTTAACTATAGTTTACGAATGATAATCTAAGTTTATCTGTCTGTAATGAAACGTTAACAATAGATTTTGTTGATAAACATAGATTCACGTCTGTAAACTATAATTTACGATCATTAACTATAGTTAAGAGTTGTTAATCATAGTTTCACAAATCGTGAAACTATATTTATCAGATCGTTAACTATAGTTAACGGTTTGTAAACTACAGTTTACAAATCGTGAAACTGTATTTATCAGAAAATCTATGTTTTGCAATCGCAAATGATTGTTTTCGGTGTTAAGTATAGTTTACGGTTGTGAAACATAGATTATCGCGTTAACTATGGTTTACAGATGTGAAACATAGATTAACGTTGTTAACTATAGTTTACAGTTCATAAACTATAGTTTACAACCGATAAACCTAGTTTATCGATTGTGAAACTGTGATTATCTCATTTTTGTGAATTTGGTGTGCCATAAATATTATATCGAAGTTTATTGATAAAAATAGTTACTTTCATTTCATATGTCGACTCTATATATCTCAATAAATTAAAGAAATATTTTATATGGATGTTTTACTAGAAAGAAATGTTAAAGGCAATCTGACAACAAATCTTTATGATAAACCTGATTACTTTAACTTTTCAATTGTCAATTTTCCTTAATTATTCAGCAGTATATCCCTATCACTTGCATAAGGAGATTATATCTCTTAGTTGATTCGATACGCAAGAGCTTGCTCTAGGTATAAAACATAGTTATTTTTTAAGACGAGGTAATTATTGACAAAAAGTTGATGAAAGAAGAATATTCGGAGTTTCATTTATAGTCATCATTTCATACTAGTTCTTGTGCCATTAATACATTATTAGTTACACAGTCAGTTAGTGACCTAATACGGATTCATACAGGGTCTGAAATGGAAATCCGTATTGGGCGAGGCGAAGCCGAGTCCCAATACGGATTTCCATTTCACACCCTGTATGAATCCGTATTAGGTCACTAACTGACTGTGTTACGAATTTATCCCGCTGAAGACCTTTTTTCAATATTAAAAAAAATATTTGTGCATATTATGAAAATATTAAGTTTTAATCCAATAACAATCAACATAAAATATTACGGTAACAAGAAATTTAACTAAACTACCTTCGTAAATCGTTTCTTAGCCGCCATTTTTATTTACATTAACAACGCTTCGAACGGAATCGCGTGCCCGATTTTCATATTACGCCTCGACGGAGACGTAATACGGAAACGGAGACCTAATATGGAAAATTTCAGGGCGTCACGTGATTAGCTTTTATCCAATCAGTAATCGACAAATTTGTCTGAAGCGGGATAAAATTAATTATCGACGGATTTTTACGTTTTTTCGGATCATTTTAAGGAGTAGACGGCCGTTGTGATCTGTCGTAAGGGGATATTCACTCCTCTATGGCACCTGGTCCCACCTCTGATGTTTTAGAGGTACTTGTTGCCCTGCTAAATTTTTTTTTATGTTTAATGGACTTTTGAGCTTAAAAAGGTTCGTTATCTCCACTAATTTTATGAAAAGAGACCTTTATCAAACTATAATTCTGCAAAATTGTAAAATGAAGAAAATTGCTTACTATATTTTTATCTCCTGGAAGAATGAATGTAATGTGATGAACGTCGTTATCAATCTGAGGCAAAATTATTTGTTTCGTCAAAATTAAGGAGTTATGGATGCTTAATTGAGAAAAAGACATAAAAATACACTGCATACTGTACGATGCCAGGAAAGCTTTACATTTACATTTAAAATACATGAATACTTCGATGATCTTTTCCGTACCAATAATGAATTATTATAAGTTCTTTTTATTGTCAAATCAGACATACATTCATTAAGAATTCCTTTATTATTGTCTTAGTATGCAAAGTAGTCTAAAATGTATTAATGACGAGAGAAAACTCGGACAAATAAATGTTAATATTTTTCAAACAATGATTATCAATGTAACAGCTAGACTGAACAGACGGAGGTTTACCAGACAGGCAGGAGTCAGAAAGCCTGAAGATATAACTTCAGCAAAAGTAATGTCTCTGCACCATGGGGTTATATTGCATCTGACTTATGATTTCATTTTTCAGAACATTTGTTTAATCTTTGGACTCTTCTTATTCACGAGACTCGACTCTCTACCTGTTATAAAAGTAGGCCAGGCTGACTGTAGTCTTAGTAAAGGTGAGTTCTTCAAAACTTTATATTTTCCAATTATATTCATATTAATTTTCATTGGTTATAAATGCCCATTGGTAATGATATGTGCCAACAAGAACTTGGAAAATTAGGAAAATGTGGAAAAATGTACTTCATCAAACCTCTAAGTTATGAACCAGAGGCTCGTTTTACACGAACTAACAACAAAGACCAAAAAACTTTAATTTAGTAAATTGTAATTGTTTGGAGAATATATGAATCATTCTGTTTAAAATTGCTATTATTGAAATATCTTTCTACATGCCTTATAAAAATTAAAAGCATTTTCAATTAAATGTAAATAATTAAGTTATAAGCAGAATGAAAATTAGGTCTTAGTCGCAAGTTCTTTAGATAAACGGGCCCCTTATTGAAGAATATAATATACTTAATTCAAATATTTCACTTTCAGTCGGATCAAAGCCTTATTTCATTGGAACAACACATCTAACCTGTATGTTAAAAGAAGGCATCAAGGCAGCTGTAAATCTGATAACACCCGGAAGAAAAAGAAGAGCTCTTCAGGTCCAGGAGATAGATATGTCACATTCCTATTTGTTTTATGAGGGAGTGATATTTGAATTTGGTCTAAATGGGACAAGAATAGAACCACATGGACAACCAATGTTTTCTCAGAATTGTCCGTCTGCTTATCTTCCCTTGCCGGCTGGATTTTCCTTTTTATCTGTCGAGTGTATACTGAATTGTGCAAAGAATTATCATTTACGATTTGGAAACTACAAGGCTTTCACAAACAACTGTAATTCATTTACAAACAGATTGTCAGCTATTTTATGCCATGATACAATTTGTCCACCTTGGTGTTTGAATTCTAATTCTTAGGACATAATTAATGAAGCACTTATATTCTTTCTCCTGACATTGCTCAAAGAAAAGAGCCAATTTCTCATTTCGATTATGCACTGTAAAAATCCTTCGTTATATTTTGTTAATTATATTTGCAGTATAGAAATTGAAGCAGTTCTATCATAAAAATTATCTTGACGTATTCAAGAAAGATCGCCACATAAATATTGCCCATCAGTATAGAAGTTAATATTTTGTATTGTACATGTTATGAATCAAATATTTTAGACATATTTAAGCACAATTTAATATATCTATTTTGATAAGTATTTTTTCCCCATTTTCTTTTTATTTAAACAAAAAAATTAGAATATCGATTGAGCTAAGTATTTTTTTTTTTTAGGAATTGTTGAAAAAAAATCAAGACAAAACCTGTTTCGTTTACGTTTTCCAACTACGGGAAAAACAACCTTAATCTTTCACGAAATCTGAACAAGAACTTGGTAAAGATTTAAACCTTCTAGTACGGAAGCCCTGGAGGGACATTGAGTTACTTGTTATGACTTATTTGTTATAACTTTTTTATTTTGACTTATTTGTTTTGAGATTTTTTTTGGTTACTTCTAACTAAGTGTAGGTAATCTATTGAGAACGATTAATTGTAGTTTTGTAGGTAAATGTACAAAAGTGATGTGATTACTAAATTTTCATCTGCTAATTACGGATGCCCTTGAGAGATATTGACTTATTCCTTATGTGTTTTGACTTATTTCTTATGTGTTTTGACTTATTTCTTATGTGTTTTGACTTATTTCATATGTGTTTGGACTTAGTTCTTATGAATTTACTTTGAATTTATGTTATTTTGAATTTGTTATGACAAGTTTAGTTTACAAAAACTGGCGTGAAAGATAAAGACAACGTATAGTTTCAGAAAAAAGTCCTTGAACTTATTACTAACGACAAAATGAAATACATAGTAGTGATTGTTAGTTTGTCAATCATGCAAACTGGAAGTTACATGTAAGAGTCACGTAATTATATATATATATAATTTGGATATTTTACCAGAAAAAGACGTTAATGGCAATCTAACAACAAAGCTTTATGATAAAACTGATTACGTTAACTTTTCAATTGTCAACTTTCCTTAATTATTCAGCAATATATCCTTATCACTTGCATACGGGGATTATATCTCTTAATTGATTCGATACGCAAGAGCATGCTCTGTGTATGAAACATAGTTATTTCTAAGATGAGGTAAGTTATTAACAAAAAGTGATAAAAGAAGAATATTAGGAGTCTCATTTAAAGTCATCATTTCATACTAATCCTTGTGCCATTAATGACATTATTTCCGATCATTTCAAGGAGTAGACGGCGGTTGAGATCGACCGGAAGGGGATATTCACTCCTCTATGGCACCTGGTTCCACCTCTGATATTTTAGAGCTGCCTGTTTGCTCTGCTCCTAATTTGTAATGTTTAATGGATCTCTTTTTTTTTCTTTAAACATATTTTATTGAGTATAATTCAATCAGGATTGGGCAACAGGCAATGCCTATGTAAACTCTCTCCTTTAATGGGTCTTTGAGCCTTAAACTGTTTGTTACATGTATCTCCGCAAATTTCATGAAAGGAGACCTTTTAAAACTATTTTTCCGCAAAATCCTAAAAGGGTGGAAATTTCTTAATATATTTTTATCTCCAGTAATGACGGAATTCATAAAATGAACGTTGTTATCTAGCTGAGCTAAGATTTTGGATGCTTACTTGAGAAAAAACATAACATGTCACTGTATACTGTCCGAGGCCAGGGAATCTTTACATTTATATGAACTTGCCAAAAATAATGGAATACAAGAATACTTTGATGATCTTTTCAGTACCAAAAAATGAGATAAGTTCTTTATTGTCAAATCAGACATGCATTCATGACTAATACATTTGATTTTGTGTATCTTAGTATGCAAAGTAGTCTAAAATTTATAATATACATGCATTAATTGCAGTTCGGTTAATTTTTATTTCAAGGTTTGAAAAAAGTGTCAAATGACTAGAAGACTCGAACAAAAAAAAATAATCGTATTTTTCTAACAAGGATCATCGGTGTCAAAGTATTTGTGCATTAATATGATACCTAACTCATACTTTGCAGCTAGACTGAACAGAAGGGTTTAGAATGTCTGAAGATATAACTTCAGCAAAAGTAATATCCCTGCACTATTGGGATATATTACAACTGACTTATGATTTCCTTTTTTCAGAACATTTGTGTAATCTTTGGACTCTTCTTATTCACGAAAGTCAACCCCTTACCTGTTATAAAAGTGGGCCAGACTGACTGTAGTCTTAGTAAATGTGAGTTCTGTAAATGTTTATTTTTTTCTATCATATTCACTTAATTATAATTTTTCATTGGAAAAAAAATTCCACTGGAAATGGTACTTTCTAATCAGAACGTAGAAAATCTGGAAAGTGGGAAAAAATGTACTTCATCAAACCTCTAACTTATGAACAGGAGGCTTGTTAACTAACAACAAAGACCATAAAATTTAAATTTAGTAAATAATATTTTTTTGGCAGAATAAATGATTATGTTTAAAATTGCTATTGTTAAAATATCTTTTAACATTCCTTTTAAAAAATTAAAACCATTTTCATTTAAATGTAAATCATTGTGTTATAAGCAGAATGAAATTTTGGTCTTACTCGCAAGTTCTTTTGACAAACAGGCCCTGTTATATGTATATATATACTTAATTCAAATATTTCACTTTCAGTCGGATCTAGGCCTTATTTCCTTGGAACAACACATCTAACCTGTATGTTAAAAGAAGGCATCAAGGCAGCTGTAAATCTAATAACATCCGGAAGAAAAAGAAGAGCTCTTCAGGTCCAGGAGATAGATATGTCACATTCCTATTTGTTTTACGAGGGAGTGATATTTGAATTTGGACTAAATGGGACACGAATTGAACCACAAGGACAACCTATGTTTTCTCAGAATTGTCCATCTGCTTATCTTCCATTACCGGCTGGATTTTCCTTTTTATCTATCGAGTGTATACTGAATTGTGCAAAGAATTATCATTTACGATTTGGAAACTACAAGGCTTTTACAAACAACTGTAATTCCTTTACAAACAGATTGTCAGCTATATTATGCCATGATACAATATGTCCACATTGGTGTTTGAATTCTAATTCTTAGAACATAATTAATGATCAACGTCTTTTCTCCTTTCTGATATAATAAAGAATAAGATTTATCTAATTTTCAACACTTTTAATTGAATTAAAAAATTTAGGCTTTCCGAGGAGATCTTAAAGATCGAGGACCATTGTCACAGCAGACATTGGTTAGGAATCCATACTGTCCAATATCCCCGAATATCCCCGAAAAAATCGCTTTCGTCTCGGTCAATAATGATATTTATTTTTTCTTGTGAATAACAAACCATTTCAACTCTAAAAGATATCATAATATCATAATTGTATGATATCAGAACTGAAACTTGAAATCAATAAAAAAAAATGAATATATAATTCCATCCCTTCCTGTTAAATTTAAGCACATTGTTTATGAATTCAAAACAAATTAATATATGTTATCCTTAGGTATTATCAACCACCTATGATGTCATAGGTTTTTGCAAAAACTGTCAATAATTTTTATTCATGCCAAGTACATCAATATATTTTAAAAAATGATTATCAATAGGCGTAATGATAAATATTGTTAAGGAAAAGAATTTCAAAAACTTTTATTATCATTTTTAATCAATTATTCAATCTTTAAAAAATGTTGACAAAGACAGTAACTCCTTTCACGTATCTTTCACGTATCTTTCACGTATCTTCGTTCAGGCTAGGCATGTTCTTTATCGTGTCTCTTTTGTAAAATATTTTCCCTGATATTCACAATTCAAAATATCTTAGAAATAGCAAGTATTTTGGAATTGCATTTGAACCAGGTTTTACATAATTTTTATCATAATGTTTACAAAAAACGTACAATTGTTTTTATGATGACATAATCTTTTGTTTATTTGTGTCTCCTATCATAAATAAAACGGAAACCTATACATTTTTGCAATAATTTGTAAATTTAAACTATATCAAATGAAAATAAATGCAGTTTTTGTACTATGAACCATTAAAATTGTAAGGGTGGAAAAACCTTAAATGCCAATATGTGCACATTAAACATTAAAAATATTAAACAAATTGTTGGTGTTTTTATTAACAACTATATCTACATAAGAACAGATGTAGTATTTTAAATGTTTTGATCCAATTTGATATTATTTTAATCATGTTTTGCCTCATCTTAAAATTTTATCTTTTGCTGCTGTAATTTTTTACATTCTGCTTCAGTAATCAGTGGGATCTTCACAGAGTTTGTATTCTCTGCAGGTACAGCACTGAGGTAACTCCAAGTTCTCCAGTTTAAATCGATGAAAGTAAGGACAGAAAACCCAGACATTGAAGAAGCGGTGTCGATCAGGCAGACAAGCACTTGTTACAGAACCATCCTTCGAGCAACCCCTATGAAGATTTTATTATTTTCAATGAAATTTATTAGAAATAAACGGAGTAAGAAAAAAAAGGACAATAAGATGAAAAAAATTGCTATAAAACATTTAGAATAATTATAGAACAGACATGGCAGACTAAATTAAAGAATTACTTTTTAAAAAATAACTTACTTATTGTTTTCACAGTCTGCATATGTTATACACTGCCGGTTAGGGTATACCACGTAGCATGTTTCATTGTTCCTAACTATTGCTGTTACTTGCTTGAAATTGTGTGGGCAAACGTTTGTCAGCCCAATACCTGATATTTTGCTGAAATTTATTTTTTTACTCGTAAATTTAAGATAGGTTTTTAAACAGTATTCAATGAATAAAAAGAAGTAAACAAAATTACCTTGGTTCACAGTCATACGATTTTTGATCAAGAAACTTCTTAATTCCTGGTCTGCACTTTAAAGCTCGAAGAATTTTTCTTCTGTTCAAAAAATAATTTTAAATTTTAAAAAGATCTTTCACAGAATTGTTGCTTTAAAAATAAAAAAAAAGTTAAATACAGTTGACACTACAATATATAATGTGTACACTTTGTAAAAATGGGTCTATGGGTAAGAAAGAGTCAAAATATTAATCTTGTTTTAAGGATTTTATATGTTTAATCTTGTTGCTGAAATTAATTTGTTTTTTTTAATCCTTGCTAATGATTGCAAAACTTTGAGTTACATATGTAGGATTTAATAAGATGATAAGGTTAACAAAATATAATGAAATCACACAAGTATTTTTTTTTGTTTTGAACATATATTATTAAACACTATAACCTACAAAAATTGTAATGAGTGTGTTTTGACTATTATTTAGTAAAAATCAAAAAACATTATGCTAGAATTCAATGATATTTTATCAATCTATCCCCCACCAAATAATTTTGAATAAATATTTTCATCTTGCATTATCTTTGTTTATAATTTTATTGCAGTTACATTTATCTATGTTATTTGTATACTGCAATGACTTATACAACTATAATTGTAAATTTATTTGGTATCTTACTTTCCTGCATTAGATGATGTATTACGTTATTATTCTCACTACCAAGTCATGAATAGCATACGTCCGTCCACACCGATGTCGATTGATTAAACTGAACAGTCTCTAATTCTGGCCCTATTAATTCATAAGAGTCTGCAGGGTAGCGAGACTCGGGAAATAAAATGGCAGACGCGTTACTTTTACGAATCGTGTTCAGCTTTAATATGCCCTAGCTGATCTCATGTTTTAATTAAAGATCTAGTTAGATCCTTATCTTCTAATATTTAATTAAGATGATTTTAAAGATGCCCAATAGGCTTCCTCTTATAGATCCACTCGAAAAAAGAGAAATTAATATATTTAAACAAGTTTTGAACTCTTTTTTATCCTAAAAAAGATAATGTAGCATCCTATGATAGTGGCAACTCAAAATCTTATATTTAAATGACATAAATGTGAAAATATTATTTTTTTTAAATAGATTCACTTTAAAATAAGATATTTTTTTAAGAAAACAGTGGATGTAGCAAACATAAAAAATATTATGTGATAAAATTATTTTGTACAATGTGAAAGATTTTACAAGGAAATGAATTCTGACCTGATCATTAAAGCTTGACCGTTAGAAATGACCTCCAAATTCGGTTTTGTAGGTTCTTTCTCCCAGCATTCTTTCTTAACGTCATACTTTCCACTGCCAAAGGTTATGTAATCAAATGTTTTCTTGGTAGCATCAGTAAAGCAGGTTATTAAGAGCAATGTTTCAATAAAGAACAAAGCACACTGGAATTAAAGTTTGTACTTTTACATTCATTTAAAAGTTTATTTGCTTAGAGTATTAGAGACAAGTACGCATACTCGTAAGAATAAATAAGATTCTAATTTGATTAGAAACTTACAAATCTTATTTAATAATGAATGTAGTGTCATAAAGATGATGTTAAATGAATTAAAAATATAATATTTTTAAAATAAGTGAAAGATTTAATTTTTAATACCTTGTTTGAAACATGAAAGAAATGTATGAAACAAAAGAAAGCATTAAGTACAAAAATAGCATTAGAAATGTAAGATTTTCTGCTGAGTTTTATTTCTAATCAGTAAAACATAAAGGAGGTTTTCATCAATAATTAAAGAATTATTTCAGTTTCCTGCCCCCCCCCCCCCCCCCACACACAAAAATTGCTTTCACCATAAATTCGCTTCATTCATGTTTTTTACTTCATCTTGAATTTTAATGTTGGTATAAGAAAGGTTAATGGAAATGAAGATATGTTCTTACTTTTATTACTTAAACATTACATTTTGAATTATCTGAGAATCATTTTTATTTTGCCGTTTGATTAATTTAGACACTTTAATATAATAAGAAAAATTGAATGTTTTAAGAAAATACTTGAACGGAAAAAAGGCCAAGTTTTAAAAACAATTATTACCTTCATTATGCCGGAAAAGAGGCTCCCTGGACACCGATGAAATTTTTAAAATTAAACTCGTTATATACGTTTTACTAATTACATTAAAAAATGCAACATATGATTCAAAAGTAGTTTACGATAAACATTTTTATAGTTTTCCATTCAAAGCGTGTATCTGTTTTAAAATCTAAACTATAAGTATGCAGAGGACCACACATTTCGAATGAGATAAATAACAAGTCACAAAGAAGTAACAACGTACTTTAATTTCTTGTCAGTCTGATTGTTTGTTAAAACTTAAAGAAGTATATTTCCATAAATACTTTTATAGTACTTTTACGTAAGGACAATCTGTACACCACACTTTAATTTTAGGGTACACATGTAGACTAGCCTACCATTTGAAATAAAATAAGTGAATTTTTATTTATATCACAAGATATAATTTAATGTTTATATAGTAGTTACATGTACAAATGCAGATTGACCCAACATTTGGCATAAAATAAAATGGATTTTGGTTTTTACCAAATAATGTACTTTAAGATAAAACCAGGTACACTAAACATTATCTTAGACCAAGATAGAGTGGTTGAAAACATCATTTCTATTTATTGTCCCGTTGTAAGTAAGCAAACGCTTATCATTAATTCACTTTTTCTGAAGATGTTTTTGGAATTAAAAAGGACACACTTTCTAAACATATATGGAGTTAACGAACAGTATTCAAGCTCAAAGTCCATAAAACAATACTAAATAGAAGCAGAGCAAACACAAACCTCCGAATCATGAGCATCACCTGCCGACTGGTCAAAAAAATAAAATTATGAATTCAAAATATTATTTATCACAAAACATATTATTCCAATGTCTCTGTCTTTCCAATACTAGCAGCAACGATCTTGCAGCTCTAAACTTCGGCGATTTCCGTGTCACCGATATTTAACGATGATTAATTTCATGCAATGTAGCTGTGACGTTGTGGTCTAACAATTCTCATGTTGGGCTGGCAGGCCAGTCAGTGATGAGGTTGTTAGTTCGATGAAATAAACATTTTTATCATTAATAAATATATAGAAAATATATTTATAAGGTTGTTACAAATGCACATGTAGCTGAAGATTATATCATATCAAATTGGATTTTAAGAAAAATAATCTTATAATTATGTAATTGTGGTTCGAGGGCGGTGTATTGTATTTAATGGAGGTTTTAGAAAAGGAAAAACTGGGTCTAGGTTATATATTCCCTTTCTACGTACATGTATTTTCAATTAGTACAGAGTTATCAATACTTTATGAAAAGAATCAAAGTCTATCATGAATGCATAGAACTTTAAAATGATGATTTTTTATTTACTTATGTCAAACATTCAACATTGACTATGTACTTTCGATGGAGAGTAATATTTTATCTTGATATTTTTATCTTAGAATGTACTTATGCTTCAAAAGAGCGTGTACTTTTCTATTCAAGTTATATGAATAATTTAATTTGATAATTTGATTTGCAACGCTTTTAAAATTAATAATACATTTTGCAAAAATGGAAGGAATTTTAATTTTGCCTATCAATATTTTGATCAAATAATGTAAAATAAAAAATCTAAATATAAGAAGCATATTAAATAACATATATATTGAAAATTTATGACAAGTAGAAAAAGTTCGGATTAGAAAATATCCATTTTAGTTAAAATTAAATTATTTATGTCAATTAAGCAGTATCATCTTATAGGCCCTGTATGTTTGTGCCTTTTTATGCAAAAAGAAAACATTCAATCTTTTAGAATACAAGTACGGATTGCATGATTGGACACAGTAATTTTTATTTCTTTATGTCCAGAAAAAAATTTATGACCTTTTCCAGACCTTGCCTTTAATATTAAACTGTCAAATTGAATCTCGCTGATTCCATCACTTTGTCATATTGTTTTCTTGATTATGTAAAAATTTCAATAGTTTTTAAATACAAGAAATATGAGAAGAATCGTACCTTAAACTTGATTGTCATACACTGTATCACTAGTGATGAGTGGGAAAGCTCTTTTATCAAACCATATATATATATATATATATATATATATATATATATATATATATATATATAAAGCACAAATTACAACAACTCTTAAACTAATATAACTGCCCTAAGTGAAGGAATATTAATATGGAAAGCACAGAGAAATTCACTTTTACAAGGATACTCACTTCCGCCCCAGCCCGGGGTTGAACTCTCGACCTACGGAATCTGTCTCCTAGCAGTACAGAACAGCGCGTTAGACCGCTCGGCTATCTAGGCAAGTTAAAAAACTTGCTTTCGATGCCGATGGAATTCTCACAACGCTGCCCTACACTACACGGTCATTGAGAATGGAAGTGAAATACAGTTATTTGGACATTAGTTTTTAGAGGATCGTTACCAATACATGTTGTGATGAAATTAATTTTATTTATAAAGCACAAATTACAACAACTCTTAAACTAATATAACTGCCCTAAGTGAAGGAATATTAATATAGAAAGCACAGAGAAATTCACTTGTATCCTTGTAAAAGTGAATTTCTCTGTGCTTTCTATATTAATATATTGTATTGTTTATGGATTTTTGATCTTGAATGCTGTTCGTTATCTCCATATGTTTCATAATTAATTCCCTCAGAACAGCACACTACATGAAAAAAACTTGTAGATTTCAAGATAATATTAATTCAGCCCAATTCCAAAATTTTAGCTAGTCGTTTGTTAAATGTAATTGGTATTGCAAGTGTTAATAATTTTACTTACACTGCTAGTGTGAAAATGTTTTATGATAAGTGTTTTTAAGGAATCCCGAACTAGTTAGAATAGTATTCCAGGGCATCAACGATAGTGGGAAATATGGGATAATTTGCATGCCCCTTATGCATAAATTATACCCTGTTCCCAACTTTACTTGACATCCCTGGCATACTGTATTAGCTAGACAGTGATTCCTTATATTTCCATTTCATTGTAAAAGAAAATTTTGGATTTGGATTTTAAAAATGTAGACATAGATTTGAATAACACGAGGACTCCCATGCCACAGTCAATAATCATCGCCTACTGACGCCAAACACAAAGGCAGCAACACGCGTACGAGGAGATTTACATGCATATTTAGCCTCCTTAGTGTCAGACACAGATACGGATGCGCACGAGATTTGAAAGCATATTAAACCTCCCTAGTTCCTAATTTATTGACCTGCTTAATTTACATTCCGGTAGAATTATCAAGAAAAAAATCTCCTCTTAAGAATTAACACAGAAATGTATATTAATACATGAGCACTTGATCATTGTATACATTGCTTAGGTTTGGTACAATAATTTGCAGGGGCGGGCTTGAATTCAGTTAAAAAAGATAGATAGAGATATTTATTTATTGAATAAAAAAACTATTAAACATGGATTGTTTTTTATTTAAATATATTATACTTTCATGTAAATTACTTGAATCTGATTCGTCGAGAAATATTTGATAAAAAACACTATTACCCGCTAAATACTGATGCCACGCTCTCCTGCGTAGCAACAGTCAACATTGCGTGACGACGGGTGATATTCCAAAAGATAGCGACTGCAGAGAATTTATGCGCGCACGGTTCACTGTTATATGAATTTGTATAAAACATTCAGTATAAAATAATAAATATTGCATGTAGTTGAGTGTAACACTGAAAATTTTCATCCCCCGAAAACCACTGTCAACCTCGTTTGCGCCTAGGTTGACAATGGTTTTCTTGAGGTGAAAATATTCAGTGTTACACTCAACTACATGCAATATTTATATTATATTTCCTGTGCAACAGAGATTTACGGCAACATTTTTATTTCTTCTTTCAAAGAAAATATACCGGTCACGGTAGCCTAGTGGTTGAGCGTTCGCTTCATGATCGGGAGGCCCGGGTTTGATTCTCGATCGCGGCGCCGCGTCATACCTAAGACGTAAACAAAGGTAATGATTGTTCCTTCGCCAAGCGCTCGGCACTAGAAGTGAAATTAACGGGTCTTTCGGATATGACCTTAAAACGTAGGTCTCGTGTCACGGTAGACACTGGCTCGATAAAGAACCCTCACTGCTCAATGGCCCGGAGTGCTGAGTATAGGTCAAAATTTGAAGCCCTTCACCGGCATACAGTGACGTCTCCATATGAGTGAAAAATTCTCAAGAGGGACGTTAAACAATACACAATCAATCAATCAAAGAAAATTAAGAGTCTTTAACATTCATTAATATTCATTAGTTAGAATATGTTCTTATCATAAATATTATCCAATACCTATGCGCAGATTCAGCATTCTTTAAAGGGGGATCCATACTTACTAAAGATCCAATCTCAGAATTTTAGTGGCATTATATGGCAGCAGTGGAGTGGCTCTTTTTTTCATAGGAGGCCAAGCATTGGTATTGGAAAATGAAAATCAATATAATACGATTCATATCTAGGTTTATTGATATACAGGGTGAGCATATTGAAATGATTATGCATGGGTATTTTAGTTTCGAAAAAAAAAAACCCAACATGGTATGCTTGTGAAATACTGGTGCCATATCGTATGACAGCATATAGCAAGGATTGGGTTTCTCAAATGCAGGTCAAACTCAAATTTCAAAAGTAAACATTGTTGATATACGAAGTTATTCAGTGGAATGTCTGGCTACTAGGAGGACACCTTTGGAATGTAAAAGCCCTCGTACTAACTAATATTAGGTTCCAGGCCAAATATAACCATAACTGAGAATAGAACTAAGCCATAGTTTTATTCGGAATAACTTAAGTTTTATTCAATATATATGTTCTTTAAATTTTGGAGTTATGTATAATATTTAAATTCAAACAAATGATATAAATGAAGTTTTATTATTAATTTTTTTTCTTCAAAATTTAAATTGATTTGGAATTTTCACTTAAGTCTATTCTAAATTTATGGTCATGAGACCAGCTAGTTAAATATTTTAAAAGTAAATCAAACGGCAAAAGGTAAAATATTTTGAAACCATTTAAGAGTTTTTCTCAAGATGATAAACAAATATAAAGATGTATACACAATATGTCAAATAAAAGAGAATTTTAGCTTGAAAAATAACCTTCTGGGCCTGTTTTTTTTTCTTCCAGATTGTATGAAACACGTATGCATTTGTTTCTTAAACCTTTTATATATATATATATATATATATATATATATATATATATATATATATATATATATATATATATATATATATATATATATATATATATATATATATATACATGTTTTTAAAAGACTGATTTTACGTAGATTCTTTTATCCTGTATAAAGTAATGGATAAAAGGATACTACGACTTAAATCTAATTTTTAAAACCCCAATATAGGGATGCACAGATTATATATACATTGTATATTTTTTTCGTAGTTTCTGGTTAAATAATCTTTTTTATGCATACAAATTAAGAGGTTAATAATTATTTTAAAAGAAGATGATAAATTCATCAATAAAAGAATCATCTTTCACATTAGCTTTACTAGAATTCAAATTATACAAATTAAAAGCGAACGAAATTTTGAAGTTTTTATTCAAACTATATATGTTCATATATCAACAGTATTAGAAGATAAGTAACATCAAAATGCTAAAACCTGTCATATTTTAGAATTTGAATTTCACCATCTTTGAATAAAGTTTTTGTTTGAAATCTGCCTTAATTTTCACTTCTTCATCCCATCAGAGTTAGAATTATCTGAAGGACGTCACTTTTGTTCGCAGACATTTTTGATCAAGAAATTTCTTGATTCCTGTTCTGCACTTTAAAGCTCGAAAAAATTTTCTCCTGAAATCTAATTCTGAATTCATTATGTCTAAATATTAAGCTTATTGTTGTTTTTTTTAATTCATATGAAACTTTTTTTCAGCAAACAAAAAGCTATACAAAATTAATTTGATTTTGAGTACGAGGAAGAAACTTACCTGCCTGTTAATGACTGACAGACAGACTCGACCTCCAGCTCCGGGATTGTAGGCTTTTTCTCCCAGCATTCCTTCTTGACGTCAAGTGCGCCCCTTTTCATGAGAAGGTGAACTCAAAATTCAATAGAAAATTCAGTCGGAAACTAATGAATCAACAATTTGTTTGAAAAATGTTAATCAGTACCTTAATGCGAAAATTAAAATTTAATTCTTTTGATTAAAGGCTATTGTCTTTATCAATTTTTGAACAGCATTTCATTAGCATGTTTTGAGGTATGTCGCTCGTGAAATTAGATTGTAGATATATCAAGGATTTCTTGGGAAGTATATATAACATAAGTACTCATATAACATGAATCAAAATTGCAAGGAAAATCGGGGGTCAGTGTGCATCTAACTTATAGCTACAATACAATTAACTTGACCTTTTCGACTTAAATTCCAACTATTTGGTTAATCAGTTTAACTTTATCATATTTTAATAAATGCTGTCCTAGCAATAAATATAACCTTATTTTACGTACAATTGTTTGAACAATATTGATAATTACTCAAATAATTTAAATCAATGGGCATTGCTTATTGTGTTACTTTTTCGGTAACAAAAAGTTTGTTTTCTGGGTTTTGAAAATCTAAATAGGTACATGTAATAAATTTTTTTCTTGTATCAAACTATCTATGACTTTAAGTGCTGATCGGTTGCAAGTGTCATGTGGTTTAAACACTGAAAGAAAAAGTTGGTCGGTGATGTAAATTTTGAGATATTGGTCAAAATATATGATTTTCAGGCAAAAACAGTGCACATTTTACATTAATTTTCTTTATATATCTTCATTCCTTCGAAAATCGGTTGCGTGCCTGTGTAAAGAAAGTTTTAAAAATATGAATTGGAATAAGGTTAATAAATCATATGAAAGGTTTTTCGAAACACACACAAAAAATGTTTAAACTAATTTAATAATAATGCTTTGTCCTCTTTGTCTCTGCTATTACTCTGATGTTTTTAGAGGTATATGTTTACTTTTCTCCAGTTTGCATTTTTCTTAAGGGGGGACCTATGTCGTTCGACGTCAAAGCAGCGTTATGTGACGTCACAATAGCGACGTTTGCTTTTTTCCTGCTGACTTTTGGAACTGTAATTATAGGCATTACATTGTTATTAATCAAAAACGTACACAGTTTACATAAAGAAAAATTTTCATCATTTAAAACACTTTTATTTGATTTATGGAGTTTGTTAATATCAGAATTCTCTTCCTTTGGTTGATAATTCATAGCAATTTCAGTTGTGAAGAAATACCTCTATGATATGCTGATATAAAAATGCAAAACATGTAAGATAAAATTCAGCAAAGACAGCTGCTTGAATTCGGGAAATATGTTTAATTTTATGATTACCATAAATTGTATTTTCTGGATAAAACTAAAAAAATATTAAGAAATGTACTTGTACCTATATTTACTTATTGATTTATATTGTATGTAGATTTTATCATATAAAGTCATTCCTAGGTTCTATTAGGTTTTGGTTGTTGACGGGGAAGGGGGGGGGGGGTAAAATGATTAGAATGAAGAAGAAAATTTTTTATCTGTTTAGATTATTTCTTATCAAAACAAAATACTCGTTTTTTTGAAAATAATTTTACATTCAGATATTTGTCAGTGCTAGCTTACTTTTTTTTTAGTGCAGAAAGGTCAATATTTATGACAGAAGAGTACGAAAATAAAAGAAAACGTCATATTTCTCGTTTATTTTATCATAAAGGTATACTTTTTTCCTTGTTAAAATAAAGAGAGGGGTCATTTCTTTCAAAATATATGAATTACAATATTTCCACACAAAGACTTTTTAAGATATTACCTGTTATGCATGTCGGAATTGTAAAAAATACGACAAGAAAAACGGGGTGATACTTACATTGTACCTTTATAATTTTTCATGCGAGATGAATGACAATGAATTTGCCTTCATTTTAAAGATACAAGTCATATAAATTAAATACATGTTGATTTCGACTGTGATTTGACATTTTTAGTTCTTTTTAGCTCATATTTGAAGTAGAACAATAATGTCTGAAAATAATCTATTTTTAGCATTTTACACTGTTTTTGCACGTGCTCCTGTATAAAAATAAGCATATAAAGGTATTGTTTTTAATACCTAAAAATTAAGATCAAGTGGTCAGGAAAGAAATGTCAAAGTTTTGAAAATTTCACACAAAGACTTTTCGGACATAGGTCCCCCCTTAAAGTGTTTGAGGGCTTTATATCTCTCTGTTTTAATTTAATTTTCATCAAGAATTAAACACTTCAGATCTTGATTTTTATCAACAACAACAAAAACAACAAAGCATAAGATTGAAATGAGATAATGCTTGAGGGTTTTCCCCCTAAAAATAAATTATTGTCTTTTCATAATACATGTATAAAAAAAATAGAAGGAACTCTAATTTTTGCAATAGAATAAAACTAAAAGTTTGATGAATTCTTTAAAATGATATTTAGTGCCATACATATATTAAATTTGATACCAGAAATTAAAATGAAGTGATGACCTTTAACGCAAAATAATCACGTTATTCATCTTTGCATTATTTCATATAAAATTATGCCCACAAGCAGGAATTCACTTTCTTATATTAATTTTTTGAAGAAAAATGTACTTCTTATAAAATATTATACCTTGTAAACTGTAAATTATACAACTTTTTATTAAAAAAAAGAAATACAGGTATTTAAATTTAATTTATAACAGAATAAAGCTGGATGCAATTAAAAAAATATATAATTATCAAATAAAAACAAGTCAATGTTAGAAAAACATTTCTAAGCAATATAACGTTTACGATATAAGAATTATATTACAGAAAATACATATCAGGAACACTCGAACTGATTTATATTGAACTCTCTATATTTAAAAAATCGGTTACTTTGAAATGAATTTGGTTTTCCCTTAAAATAAACTTGTACAGTTCTTTGTACGATTTACTCGTTCAGATTAAAATCGGTTAAATTGAACAACTCGGTTATTTTGAAGTGATATGTCCGGTTCGTTGAACACAAAAGGTTTTTGTTTTGATAACAGTTGCAATGAAGTCGCCGATTGCGAGGGGTGGACACAGTTGACTGATTATATTCTAAGTCTTGTATCAACCTCAAATATGTAACTCATGCCACACTGATGAATTGAATTTCGGATAATTTGAAAATAAATTTCAGAATCTTTTTCTCCATGTTAACATTTTTGACTGTAAATGACCAAAAAAAAAAAAAAAAAAAACAAAAACAAAAAAACCACTTGATGAAACAAATTTTCGGTATGTTTGGATTTAATCTAGCTCTTCTGCAGTTATCTCTTTCGTCCGAGGGTTTCTTTACTCCAAGCTTGGTCACCATTCATTTTCTTCATATTTCATCGTATTCTCATTATTATGATATTTTTTCTTTTTTACCTTATGTAATAGAATATCAATAAAACAACTTTGATACAAATACATATCTAAATCTATTTTACAGATTCATTAAATAAATAGTAATGGGAAGAATAATCCAAAAATTCACAATTTTGCATGCTTCATCACAAATCCAAAACATTATCGCATTGGATCAAAATTTAAAGAAAACGGATTCAGTATTTTTGAATTGTGCCAACTCTTGTTCTTTATTTAAGGAAATGCTACATTTAAAAACTATCATATCTATGCAATTAATTGAAGAAAACCATAAATGTTTTGATTACAAACCCTTTGCATTTTTTATAACTAAATAAAATGCATATATCTCTAAAAAAAGAAGAATAAAGCCTTTATTGTCAAATTTGAACCTTATCATCGACCTATGCGTTTCAATTTAAACGATTTTAAGAATATATCTTTAAATAAAAAAGTTTTATGAAATAATCAAGTTTGTTTGCTAAATATGTATGTCGATCATAATATTTTATGCAAACAGGAATAAAACAAAATATTTGTCAGTCGTAATAGATGTTATCTGGAATGTGTGCTAATCGTAATACTGATATAAAAAACAGATATGAGCTTCAAACGTAAAGAAACATATAATTCTTTTTTTTGGATATTTTTCCTTTCAAGTTTTAATTGGTTTTTAATATGCATGTTAATATGCATTCAGTAAAAGGTATATAAAGGATACATTTGGTAAGCTGAACATCACTGCCTTTCAAGGACTTTGAAGGTCTGACATCATGAAGGTAAGATTTTTAATCCTGATTTCGTTCATCTTTCGTTTTACTTGCTTTGTTCTTTTTCAAAAATTTACATTGTCCAAATTGCAAAAAAAAAAAAAAAATCTTCAAGTATGAAATACAATATTTAACTATAAAAGTAAAAGACCATAACTTAGTATGATTATTTTATTTCTACATCTGTATATTCAATTTACCAAACTAATGCTAATTTCATTACAAAATTTTAAACAAATTGGTTATGAAGAATCACATTCTTTCTGTCATCCCAGTTGTCTTAATAACCTTTTTAAAAATGCTTTTAAACACTTTCTTATTAAACCAGATACGTATTTTTAACTTAATGTTTCATTTTTTTTAATCACATCCAAAATTTTTCATTTTTACAAGAATGCATTCAATTGTCTCTAGTCTTCTATTCGGTATATAATTAACCTGTTTTGAAATGCTTTAGTATGCTGATTTCAGGGTTATTTTCACCAGGTGTTATTTTCGCCCCTGCAAGCAATTTCGAACTTGCAAACAATTTTGCCCATTTTTAAAATCACCCTGTCACAGTTCTGTTTGAGAAAACATTATTATGTGTTCTCTGCATTGACCTCATTTTAAATTCGCCAAAATGTGACAAGAGGAAATGTTTGAAAATAAGAAAGAGGGGGCAAAAATTTACCTACATACAATTTATACACGTTAATTTCAGTGTGCTTGGTTCTTTATCGCCTCATACCTCTTTGTGGCATGCTTCACGGATGCTGTAGAGGAGAAATGTGATGTCGTAACATATGGCACGGGCAAGTATGACGTCAAGAAGGAATGCTGGGAGGAAGAACCTACAACGCCAAAGCTGGAGGTGGATTCCACCTGTCAATCATTGAAGATTAGGTCAGAGTTCATTTCTTTTTCAACTATCTCAGAAAATACTATTATGTTTTGCTGTTGTCGAAAGGCAGCCAAAACAAATTAAGTAAATGATAACTAAAAATATATATATCTTAACATATCAATATATACTTTTTATCATTTTAATCTAGAGTTTTCTTAAATGATCTTAAATGGAAAATAAGTTGCTAAGTGTGGAAGCTCCCTCGCCTTCTAATTTTATATTTTGCCTTTTATTTTACAAAAAAACTTAAGAAATTTCTTGAAGGCCGGTAAAGGGGACCTAAAATGGGTTAAAATGTTTAAAATTTCTCAAAATATCCTTTAAATTCAATATTAATAAGGTCTTCTTTTGACTATTTTCAACCACCATAGACAGAAAAATAAGAAACAGTGATTCGTTTATCAAAGCCAGTAAACAAGGCAAATTCTAAAGGGAGAAATAAGAATAACCTTACGTAAGATTAAAATTTAAAAATCATTTTAAAGGTTACCTAATATAACATAATCTGCAGGTTATTTATTTATTCAATAAACCTCATTAGAATAATCATTAGAAAAAAAACAGCATGCAGCATTAGTCAAATCTATCAGAAATCTATCAGAATAAAACGAACTATTAGCACTCCTGCATGAAGCAATGACTCCTATGTTTACATTTGATTAAAACCTTATATTTTAAGAAATGCTGATGAATGCTGCGATGTCTATTATTTGGAAAATATGTTTCATTCAATTCCAATGCATATTAAGATTTTGCAAGGCGTTGGAATAGTTAATATTATGTCAAAAAAAGTGAAAAAAAAACTCCGTAAATTAATACGAATTAGTTAATTTCAAAATATCCTCGTTTAAGCTATACAGTTTTTCAAAAAAAAAAAAAAATTATCAGTACATATAGGGTCCTTAAGATGATTTCTTTTTATAAATTATATTCTTCTCATATTATTCTGAAAAGCAACAATTCTTTGAAAGCATATTTTAAGATTAAAAATTTGAATATTTTTTTTTAGAAAAAAAATTCTTCGTGCATTAAAGTGCAGACCAGGAATTCAGAAGTTTCTTGCTCAAAAATCGTACGATTGCGAACCAAGGTAATTGTTTTTTTTTTATCTTCCTAAATATGTAATTTTGATGGTTTTGAAATGTTATTTTCGATAACAAAGTGAATAAAATTTTTTTTATAGTAAACTATCACACGTTGGATTTACAAACATTTGCCCATCCAAAATGGAGTACGTCACGACGGTAGTTAAGAACAGTAAAACATGCTACGTTGTATTTCCTAACCGGCAGTGTATAACATACTCAACGTGTGACTATTATACGTGAGTATCATTTAAAAATCATAAACAAATGGATCTGTCATGAATTTAATTGATTTACACTCACTTTGTACACAAACCGAGTCGTACACAAACCAACTCGTATACAAAAAGTCAACTCGTACACACGACTCGGTTTGTGTACGAAGTGACTGGACACCATTTAATATTTCTTAAAGACATCTTTTCCGCTTTATGTTAACCCTATCTCTTATTTTTTTTTCGTAATACATAATGTTCTTTACAAAGTGCACTTTTTAACTGACAAATTAATCCCCACAGCGGTTGCTCGAAGAACACGTATGCAAAAAGTGCCTGCCTGCCTGACCGATTCCGCTACTTCAACATCTGGGTTTACTGTCCTGACACTCACCAGTTTGAATTTGAAACCTTGGAGTTACCTCAGTGCTGTGCCTGCAGAGAGTACCAACTCTGCCTTGGATCCCCTGTAGTCCCCGGTACTCCATAAGATGAAGTGTTAAAATGAGCCGATGCAAAATTGTGAAAATATCATTTTTTTTGTGCTAAATATACATTCATTTACTTGTGAATAAAAGCATCAATATTTTGTTCGATTTTTTTATGTATATTTAAACTACAAAAAATAATTTATTTCGATATAAAATCATAATGTTTTATAGGAATAACGTAGGGTAGGTCTGATCAATAATGTCCAAGAGTGGGAAAACTAGATTTGAAAATCGAATACATAAAATATACATTCATTCAATTTTTAGTTTAAGGTCGATAAAAGCAGATTTAACGCTGAGTACAATTGAATTCATTAATACATTAATCCTTGAGGAATATGATATAAAGCAAAATTCGTTTTGAACGAACACGGATATTGCCATACGGGATTAAAATGTGTATAGATAATTTAATTATACGTTTGTTTCTTTAACTATATTCACGATTGACTAATTTTCGTGGACAATGCTTTCATTACGAACAAAATGAAATTTAAAGCATTGCAATCTAAATATATTTTAGAGTTACTTCATTCTGACATATCATTATACTCGCCGGTGGAAGATTGCAAATCGAAGCTGAAAACGATTCGTAAGAGCCAGGTTGCGGGAAAGTCATGCAAGTCATGCAAAACTGCCCATATTGAACGTTATCATATTTTATTGAAATTGGGTGGATGTTTAGACTTCATAACAAATAATTAAATAAAAGCAATAAAAAAAATTCCCATCCCACAACATGGACGTTGCAGTACACGCTTTAAAAAAAAAATATTTTTACTACAATCTAGACATCACAGGTACATGTAAACTAAACAAGTGAGAATACAGAAACTCTGATACTTAAAGGGACATCTTGACGCACAATTGGGAAAATTGACAAGCATAGATATTTTGCATGATCCATGTAACTTTTGTTCCATTCCTGATTCCAGTATTAGATTTCAGAAAATTACAGGTGTCAGAAGCTATAAAATATTTTATGGAGAAAAATATAAGTACGAGGGCTTTTCAATAAATAATGTCCTGAACTGTATGACATACAATACAGTTATCATATGACATTAAGCTTGACTTTTTTGCATTATTGAATCTTTAATGAATTTATAACAATTCATGTGACCAATTTTCATCGCATGATTGTATTGTGAGAAGCTGGAAAACATGAGCTATACGAGACACAACATGTAAAATGAATGGTAAAGATTCAGTAAACTAGAGTAAAATTAAACGCTTCATTCAAACTACCGTAAGACTCGTTAAGAATCCCAAAGAAATATTCACTGAAATATGTTACATTTACGGCAACCAATGTCTGTTTTATAGACAAATGAACAGATGGATTTAAACCCTGGTAGAGAAAAACCAGTTTCCCATTGTGGAAAATCTTATGGAAACCATGTGGAAACCTCAAGATTACATTATGTTCCCTTCCTGCGGGATACCGGGTTATTCCCCCTCGATTCTGTGCAATGGAAACACACTACGCTCCGATTCCATTAGGTATCCCGAGGCTCGAAATCCAGTGGAATTGCGAGGTTTCCCTTGATCCCGTAAATTTCCCATACGGGAATCTTGAAGATTCCTCTGGTTTCCGTGTTTCGAGATACATGTACCTAATGGAATCGGAGCGGAGGGTGTTTCCGTCGATGGGAAACTAGTCGGGAATCTCAAGGATTCCATGTTTTGGAAACCACTTCGATACCATAAGGAATCCTGAAGATTCCACTAGCTTCCTTACCTCGGGATACCTTATGGAATGGGAGTATAGTAGTTTCCTATTGATTCCCTCTTGGGAAACTACAAGGAAACTACAGGTTGAGTGTTTCCTAGTAGAGAATCCACATGGAAACCACATAGTGGTTTCCATGAAATGGCAACTATATGGAAACTACTGATGTCACGATTCCCGTAGGTTTCCACCATGTTTCCAAATTTGGAAAACCTGGTTTTTCACCCAGTGAAATGAAAAAAAAATATAATGGACATCAAAAATTGGTACCGTCCTTGCCAACAAATATATAACAACTGTACAATGTACTGTTGGTAAATGTTCAACGAATAAATAATTACTGAGGATGTATGATTGACTTTAAAACACATAGCAAATTAGATAGACATCATTTTGGGAGTAGTTCAAACTGTATTAAAGAAATATTTGAATGTGAAAAATCTGAGTACTCAAAGGTCAAAGGTTCTGAAAAATGATTGAAAACGACAGCGTGTAAGAATATCTTAACAATTATTTAAAAAAAAATGAAATTGTAGTTATCCAAGTTTGTTTGAAATTCAAACAAATTATGAAACTTGAACCTATTGTTCATTACCCTCAAAACAAAATTTACAATAATATGTACCTGACAAAAACAGCAAAGGTCTGAGAAGAGCAAAGAATTGCAAGAGCACAAAGACAGATTAATATGCTATTTTCTTAAATATTAGTGGTCTTATTGTAAAAATGCACTTTTGGAGAGTCAGTTTAATTTCTGGCAGAGCAAAAAAACCGAAAGGTTAATGAGAGAAAGTAACCAGAATCAGGAATCTACTACATTAAATATATTCATGACAGCATCCAAATCCGCACGCCATGAAGAGTTTTTGTGATCAACAGAAGTTGTTTTTTTTTACATTAACAATATTCGCAAGATCTTTCACCGTTTGACTTGTTTCATTTTCCAAATTTGAAAAAAGCAATTTAAGAACAAAGAAAGTTGTTCAGGAAATCATAAGATCTGCCATTTTCCAGTATACTAAGGGTCGTACCCAAGAAAGATTTCTAAAAACAATCAGAATATGCTTAAAAAAATTTATTGACAAGAATTTTAATTGAAAGAGAATATGAATATATAATTACCAAGACGAAATAATTGGAAAGCGACTTTTGCTTCTTTCGGAGCACCGAGGACATTATTTAAAAAAAATAGCCCTCGTAGAAATAATCATAGTATGCCCCTGCACGAAAATATTGCTTTGCTTCTTCTTCCCTTTTGTAGTGTAAACATAAAAGTTGAATTAGTACCATGATTTCCATGGTCTCAAGTACCTAGGAATGAATTTAAGTAGGCCAAGAATTTGGAGACAATGTTTTTGAAAGGTTCTTAGGGAATATTTACTAGTATTTAAAATTACATGCTCCAGTTGAATGCAGTTTGCAAGATAGAGCTAAAAATAAAAGTGTCGTGACCTTAACATAAATAAACAACGAAACTTAAGGTACAACCTTCTTTTTCTTTTCTTGCTTTACAGTGCAGTTTAGTTGTCATATTTTCGCTATATACTTATAATTAATTTTTCAACTTTTGCTGTATGTAACAGATAAATCAAATAAACACATGAATTTGACTAATTGTGCAACTTGAAAAACATTTGAAAAAAATTTTATTATCGAACAGATTGACACATGTTGTGGTCGGCGACGAGGCACAATATGGGCTTTGTACACTTGCATATTTTGGCATCAAGAGTTTCTTTGGATATCTAAATAGTGTACGATATTATAATCTTAAGTGTGAAAAGAAGAAAACACTTGTCGTGGCCTTCCAATCGACATTTAGATATATAGAAGACGTATATGTTTTATAAATTAACAATGATTATTTCTTATGTCGATACAATATATCTCAGTGCGCTTGAGATAAAATATATCACAGAGTCTGACAGATCTGTTTCATATATGGATAGTTTACTTGAAAAAAGACGTCAATGGCAATTTAACAACGAAGCTCTATGATAAACGTAATAACTTAACTTTTCTATCAGCAACTTCCCTTACTTATGCAGCAATAAACCTTCATCACCTGCATACGGAGTTTAGATCTCATAGTTGATTCGATACGCAAGAGCATGTTGTACGTATGAACAATTTCTAAAACAAAGTAAATTATTGACAAACATGTTGATGAAACAAGCATTTCAGCTGTCTCGTTTAAAGTCACAATTTTGTAATTTCTATAGTCAAAACAATGACTTGGTCAGCAGATACAATTTATCATTGAGTCAAATGCTGATTGACGTTTTTCATACTTATTGCAAATCCATTACTTATACACTGAATTGTCGATGGTTTTTCCCATTATTTCCTGATTATGACAAGGGGCACACGCGGGTGTGACCGGTCGGCAGGGAATGCTTACTCCTCCATGGCACCTGATCCAACCTCTGATGTTTCAGAGGTCCGTATTTGCTCTGCTCCTATTTTGTATTGTTTTATGGACTTTTGATCTTGAATACTGTTCATTATCTCCATATGTTTCATGTATATTTTAACTGCAGATTCTGATCAAATAACCATTTTACACGTCAAAATATAGAGTTTGATAATGACAATGAAATCAAAAGGAAAGAGATCATTTGTTAAATTAGTTTTACTGGTATTTGAATTAAATACATAAAAAGTCGCACGAATTAAATTTTGATGTTTTTATTCAAAATCGAATGAAAAACATGAGATAAGTTTTACCGGTCTCAATTTTGCAAAAAACTATGATGTTTTAAAATTGAATATCGCCATTTTTTACTACTTTAACACTTGAAAAATCTTTCTAAAAATCCGCCTTAATTTTTATTTCATCTCTACACCTCCTTCCATATTATCCAGAATAAGAGCTATTTGTAGACCAGGTAAACCATTGATCCAGAACAAGAGCAGAGTTAGAAATTATTATGTTTAGTACCTTAAGCTTTTTTTTCGGGTGGGTGGGTGGGTGGGGGTGTACAAAATCTACGTAGTTATATGCATCACGTATAAAATAACGACATAAAGCTCATGCTTAATATAGAGATTTAAATCTTTGTTTATGTGAATACATACGAATAAGTATTCGTTTTTTTAAGTCTAGTTAGTGAACACGTGATCATTATTTCGTCAACCTAAACTAAATTATATTTTTGTTTTACAGGTGTTTAAAAAATCAATAAAAATATATAACAGAATGCTGATGCTTTTATTTAACAATTGTATACACAGCACAAAAATATATACCACGGACTAAAAGCAGAGCCAATCTAGAAATTGCTTTTCATCAGATCTATTAATTTTTTTTATTTCCCACGGTTTTGTATGCTACTGTATACAAAAAATATTTCAACACTTAGTATGCTATCGGAATAGGAGAGGTTGTCGCTGATCTTGAATCTTCACAGAGTTTGTATTCTCTGCATGTACAACACTGAGGTAACTCCAAGGTCTCCAGTTTAAATCGATGAAAGTAAGGACAGAAAACCCAGACATTGAAGAAGCGGTGTCGATCAGGCAGACAAGCACTTTTTACAGAACCATTCTTCGAGCAGTCACTGTGGGAATTTTATTTTAAATTTTAGTAAAAATTGAAAGGAAAAATGACTTATTGCAAATAAAATGGAAGGAGAAAAGGGTGAATTAAAATGCTAAAATAAGATTTTAAAATACTAAATTCATGACAAACTGTTTAGCTGATTAAAAAAAAGTCAAACTTACACATTTGCTTCACAGTTTACATATGTTATGCACTGCCGGTTAGGGTATACAACGTAGCATGTTTCACTCTTCCTAACTATTGCTGTTACGTGCTTGTATTCGCTTGGGCAAATGTTTGTCAGTCCAATACCCGATATTTTGCTGGAAGATTTTTCATTGTTTAAAATCAAGGACGAGATTTCAAAACCATATTTTATGATCAGATTTACACATTGAAAAAGTAAAAGCATTTACCTTGGTTCGCAATCAAATGCTTTTTGCTCAAGAAACTTCTTAATTCCTGGTCTGCACTTTAAAGCTCGAAGTAGTTTTCTCCTGAAATATATTAAATTCTGAATTCATAATGTTTTAAATGTGCTGTTTCTTTCTTAATTGATATAATTAGAAGGTATCGTACACAACCTAAACTTTGTTTCAGCACCGAAAAAGTATAAATATAAAAATTAATATGGAATTAGAGGAAGAAACTCGAACCTGAGAGTTAATGACTGACACTTAGACTCGACCTCCAGCTTCGGGATCGTAGGCTTTTTCTCCCAGCATCCCCTCTTGAAATCATACGTTCCATTGCCAAATGTTACGGCATCACATTTCTTCTCGGAAGCACCAATGGAGCGGGCAAGAAAGAGAAACGAGGCGATAAGGAACCAGACACACTGAAATGTTAAGGTTTGTATAATAACATTCATAACCATATTCATGACATAGTAAGGAGATAATTGTCATCAAAATTAGGCATACTGTCAAAGTGAGTAAAATTCAGATTTAATTGGTATTTAAAAGAAGACAATCACATTTGGATAGATATTTTATGACAGAAGGTGAGGTTTAATGCATTGCAAGAAATATTGATGATTTTAAGGCAAGAATCATCCAAGAACAATTTGTATCCACTCTTCATCGGATACACCTACCATGAGCCCTATATATATTTTTTTAATGATCTGGTAGACAAATTGAATTTAATATAAAAATGTAATTCAAAATACTACGCAAATAAAAGGTTCAATAAAAAAAGTCTACAGAATATGCTCAATGAATAATTAAATAAAGAATTAATTATCCTTGAATATCTTTACTTCCCTTTTTAATTCATTTTCAATATAAATACTTATTATTTTGAGGTTATTTTGATATTTCGAATGAGGAGATAATTTTTAACAAAATTAGTCATACTCGTCAAAGTGAGTAAAATTCAGATTTAATTGGTATTTAAAAGAAGACAATCACATTTGGATAGATATTTTATGACAGAAGGTGAGGTTTAATGCATTGCCAGAAATATTGATGATTTTAAGGCAAGAATCATCCAAGAACAATTTGTTTGTCAGTTTTTTTTAGATAAAAGCTTGTATCCACTCTTCATCGGATACACCTACCATGAGCCCTATATATTATTTTTAATTTTCTGGTAGACAAATTGAATTTAATATAGAAATGTAATTCAAAATTTTAAGCAATTCAAAGGTTCATTAAAAAAGTCTACAGAATATGCTCAATGAATAATTAAATATAGAATTAATTATCCTTGAAGATCTTTACTTCCCTTTTTAATTCATTTCCAATATAAATACTTATTATCATAAGGTTATTTTGATATTTCGAATGAGATATCTGAAAAAACTTACAAAATAGATGTACCATATTTTGTTATTTAATTTAGCCGTAAACTCGTTATAAATATGAAATATATATGAGTCTGCTATAATCTTATAAATAGGAAGATAAAAAATAATAGTAAACCAGTACTATTTAAAGCATTGTGAAGGATTACGATATGGGAGTAGAGCAAACGCGGGCTTAAAAATAGATGTGGAATAAGGTGCAAAGAAGAAGTGGCTGTCCCCTGGTAACTGGTCACACCCGCCGTGTGTAACTTGTAATGGTCAGGTTAACAAAACAGAATCTAATGACCATACCATTTTTTTTTAAAATTCATCATCATTTTTCATTTCAGGAAAGACTTAATATTTGCTTACATGAACGTACAAAAAAAAATGTTACTAATGCTGTTATGTCCCCTCAGAAAAACGCCACTATTGTTGTAAATTCGAAATAACTAGGTCGGTACGGAGCGAAAAATTTAACAGCTGTTGTATCAAAGTTGATGAATTAAAAAAAATTGTGCTCTCAATTATTTTGAAATATTAAAGATAATATATTTAATTAAGAAAATTATGAGAATGTATTTGTTTTTAATGTAATAAACACCATCTTAAATGTTTTTAAAAATGAAGTTCTTAAATTTTTCATGTATAAAAAATTAAGTAATTTAACAAGTTTTACCTGCATGATACCAGACTTTGACGTTCCTGGAACCAGTGATTACTAACCTTTCATTCAAACTCTTTATATACCTTTTATTACTTGTATGAGAATGCAAAAGATCATTATCAAATTTTATTATATTTGATGCTATAGATAAAGTGCACGCGTAGAAATTTTATCATTTTGCGTTAAAACCTTGAGTTTTTTGTTTTCAAAATCTGAATTAGAATGTGAAACACGCATTTCAGATAATATCAACTGTGGGTTACTAAGTGGTACTGATGTATTTTATCATTTTTTTCCTAGTCCGATTGGTACCTATATATACAATTGTATAAAATGAATAATATTGTAGTACTTGTATTGAATATAAATATGGAAAATATTTCACTATATACATATTTGCATATTTGGTTTTCCGATTAGGTTAATGATATTAATCAATAAAGATGCTTTTAAATTTTGTATTTTGTTTTTTTTTCTATATGATTTTAAATTTTACAGAACATCTCTTTAAAATAGTGAGGTTCTTCTTAGTTTGGTCTGAAATAAATCACAGCATTAATTTTGATTAAATCACAGCTTGAATTTTAATTAAATCTCTCGATACTGTAACTGAACTTGATGAAACAGATAATAGTACATGCTATGTACTTTGGATAGGGTGATATTTTATCTTCTGAAAAATCATTATGCAACAAAAAAGCATGCACTTTCTTTTCTTGTAAGGAATGTGAATATTCTGATTTGTTGCACAAAGAATTAATATCTGACTTTGAAAAAAAAAACCTTTGTAATAATTAAAAAAATCATTTGAATATTAAACTAAATGACAAAGATTTCGCAATCATTATTTTAATTAAATAATGTCCTAATTTTCTACATTAATAATAAATTGTTTAAATAATTTTTTGTCGCCGAAAATACTTATTAAATTCTGTTAGTTACCGCTATATATGGCGTATTTTAACTTAAAATTAAAATAACAAAATTAGGTGTACATTTATAATAATGATGATATTTATTTAGTCGGTAAAATTAAATCTCTTATAAATATATATGAAATGCGATTGATTGAAGAAGTGTAGTTTACAGGAAAGTGCTATCTCTTTATGAAGTAACAAAACAAATAAAAAAGATTTTCTTTATGTCAGTAAGTCTGAACTTATCAGAAATGTCAGCATGTCATTGGCATATTATAAGGTATTAAACTCAACCATGGAAATAGTTACATCAAGAATTTTTGCAAAGTGTATTTTAGATACTTACTCATATAACCTGACTTTGCAAAATAAAAAAGAATATGATTTTTGAGATATTGTCAAAATATGCGATATGCAAAACCAGTGCAATTTTATATTGACTTCATTTATAAATCTTCATTCCAGGGAAAATTGTTTGGTGATTGTTTATAATTTTTCCTTAATTAATAAAAAAAAATGCTTTTAAAACATACAATAGGGTATTTTTCTAAACACATAAAAGGTTCAAACTCATATTATAAAAAAGATTTGGGCTCATTGTCAGCTTCTATTCGAAGAGGTCTGTGTCTGCTTTGTTCCCAGTTTTTTTATTGTCACGTTAGTGTTGAATGCTCTATAACCCTCTATTCTATTTAATTTTCATCAACACATTAAACACTTCAGAAATTGTTGTTTGTCAACAACAAAAGCGTTAGATTCAAATGGAATAAGCTTTGGGATTTACTTTTCCCAAAATAAAGTTTTGTCTGATAGTGATGTTAGGAAAATCTGATACAGGAAATAGAAATAGATGTATTTTTTTTTATCACAGCATACATGATAAAATATGAAGTATGCTTAAAAACAATATTTAGCATGATTCAGCATATTGCGGATTTTTGTGTACGTTATAAATTCACAAGCCGTGCTATACATATTAGTTTTGAAAATAAATTAAATTCTTCTCATTGAGTTCTATTTGTTTTCTTAAATCCTGATGGAATTCTAAACAATTGTCTTTCGGATGACAAAATTTAATATCAATTTATTATCAACATGCATTACCTTTTAATTGAATTAAAATGAAAAACACATAAACACTGAAACACACTTTAAAGATTTTGGATGCAATTAGCGGTCGCAATTGTGTTCAAATTACTTGTCGATGCAAATACTAAAATGATACTCTGGTTTCTCAGATCCACCAATGTAAATTCCAAATACTGTATACAGGGTTATTTTCGCCCCGTGTTATTTTCGCCCTTTCATATTCGGAAACAAGTTTGCCCCGTTTTAAATTTGCCCAGAAATATTTTTGTTTAAGATATTATACTGTTTACTTTGAATTCGCCCCGTTTTAAATTCGCCCACTTCCGACGAGGGCGAAAGGGGCGAAAATTAAACGGGAGCGAAAATTTCCCGGTATACAGTAAATGTTATGTGAGCAATGAGCTCACTGAATGCACTGCCTCCCATATGGATATATTGAAAGTTTCCATGATTTTCTGCGGGAAACCCAAGACATGTATTGGATCAAAAAGTTAAATAGAAGATGCACAATGGCAATATGTAAAAAAAAAAAGATTCTGTGAAAGTTTCATCAAAGAACTCGACCCACAAAGTGCCTCATATGGCCTAGCAAATATGAAAAATTTTAAGAGGGCTATAAAATCAATATTTCTGGTGAATCTTACCTTAGACCATTGATACAGTTTACATGTGCATCATTTCTGTCAATACCGGATGTTTGAGATATCAAATTAAAATCTAAACCTAACAATGGTTCGAAGTTTTCCGGGAAAATGCCGAAAATAGGACAGTTAATCGTGATTTACACATAGAGCACATTCGTTACGGCAAAATATTAAACCAGAAAAATAACAATCACTATGCGAGAGATATTTTCCAATGAAAATATTTACCCGTAACGTGTGCGCCCCTATTGAAAAAAGAAGAAATCATTGTCTGTGAAAGAATTATGGCTACAAACAATCATACATTTCCACGTGTTTTACATAAATTTAATGCATCGAACAAGGGGGTATTATATTGATGAGAGTAAAAGAACAACACATTTCTATCCCACATGTTTCAGACGATAATAGTGGGGAAAAAATTCTGAAATCAAATTCGAAAAAAAAAATTATACTATGATCATGTACACATAAATGTGACGTTACTGATTATAATACGTCATTTGTGACGTCATAAAAGATGTAAAGTGAGGTTTCACTTTTTTATTTAAAAAAAAAATTTCTAATGCTTTTATGGACGTATTGGGTAACTTGCTGTCATTAATAAAATGCCCTTTTGAAAAAAAAAGAAGAAGAAATGAGTAAAATTCTTGAAAAAAAAATCATTAAAAAAAATCAAACATTTGGGTTTTCTGCAAACTGGATCCTAAATAGAACTCATGTGAGGATGCATATAACACACAATATGTTTTTGACGAATCCCCTTATCGAACTTTATATGAATTTGTACAAAACGCGCAGTTACTGTATCATCCTTTTCAAACGAAAGATACTTGTCTGGCTTCTTATCTAAAGAAAGTATAAGTATAGGCCTATTTGATATATCCTTTATTTACGTCGAAAGTATAAATCTTGATACACTCACTGTCGTTTATGCGACATACTTTAAATATGTTTCCAGAATCAAATTACATAACTTATTTTAATTTTAATACATTTTTCTACATGTCACTATAGTAATTACTAGAAACATTGCTTTCCCCCTAAAGACGGTGCTTGGAGTCAAGAAATTAAAATAAGCTAAAAAAGTTATACACTTTGATAATTAAGAAAGAACACAAATTGAAGCATGTATGTGTGTGTGTGTGTGTGGGGGGGTGTCTTAGAAGAGTCTTTCATCCTATCTTTCTTTATTTCTTCATTCATTTTTTTTGCAGTATGGTCGAGACACTTCAGTAAAAAAAATATTCGAGTCAATAGTATGGAACTATAATTTTTTTCAAAGTGGTGTGGTGTAGGGGAGTCATGTCCACTTGTTGTATTATCAATTAAAATAAAATGTTTAAAGTACCCTTTCCAAAAATCAAACTTAAATTCATTGACAAGCAAAAGGCTTTAAATCGATTAACCCAATCGGAAGGGGGGGGGTAACTTTACATGTGAATATATTAGCGATTGCAATCGATTGCAGATTTGCTAATCGGTTAACTGCAAAACATTCTGACCTACATGTATTAACCATGCAGTTAGACGCATCAAGATATACATATCAATTGACATTTTCTTTTCATATACACAAAAAGGCTAAAAGGAGGTTAGAAGTTACATTCTCTTTATTATTTTGATCGGGGTATTTAATGTACATAAGAGTATATTCTATAATTTCAATAGACAAGAAAAAATTAAGAAAACCATGAATCTTGCTTGAGAATCAGAAAGGGATAATTTTCCAATGTATTTGTTAAAGAAGTTAATTCTGCTTTAATACCATAATCGGAACTAGTCTATGTCTGAACTTTCAATTTATTTACAATTTACAGCGTTCTTTATAATATTAACATAACTTAATACCGGTGTAGCATAATATTTTGATACCGCGATATATTGAACCCGGGTTCAATATATCGCATAATATTTTGAACCCGGGTTCACCGGTAGATAACGGCAAAATATAGGCATACTTTAATTAAAAGTGCTTAGCGGTGGCGATGTTTTTAATATCGTAAAAAAAAAACAAAACACAGAACTATCTGGGTAACGGCTTGATGTTATATAAACTGTAAATAACACTTTACCAATTACACTGCGATCTCTATCTGGATAGCTATAACTACCTCAAAATATGGTGTAAAAACCCTAAATAAAAATCAATGCAGCACTTTCCTTTCTAAAAAAAAAAAAAAAACAGAAGGGATTTTAAGGAAACTGCGTTCAAATTTACATATATTTTAATTTTTCCGACTAATTGATTAGTATGGATTTTCTAACGGGTTAGTAACGTTCCGACCGATTAATCGATTAACCGGTTACAAATTCTCATCCCTAGTATATATACACTATTCTTTTTACCAAATGCAGAGGACCTGTGTATCCTTTGGGTGCGCTGGTATGGTATTTTTTACTTTGCTTTTAATTACTCTGAAATCTGAACTCCCACTTAATCTGCTACGGAGATTGTTTGTTTCTCACCAAGTGTGTTGGGAGGGGGGGGGGATGAATCTTCATATAACTCTGCTTTCTCACTTTTTTAAAGCTAAAGTCGTAAAGCATAGTCTGTATAAATACTCATAAGAGATTTTTTGGGAAAGAGACTTTCAATATATACATGATATTGAATAAATAAAAAAAATCGTATACTTTACTGTAAAATCCTGGCTTAGCCATTACAGCTATGGAGGTAATTGTATTATCTGAATGAGAAAGCGGGGCGTCTTAAGTGAAAAAAATGATAAACTGACCCATAAAACCACTCGATCTTGATTCGTGCTAGAGACCGGCAAAATATAAGCATAGATTCTTGATTAAATTATATGACAGGTTATTCCACTAAACTTACGAGTTATATTTGAAACGGCTCACTATAAATTCGCTAAGACACAATGGAATCTGTAAACAGAGCAATTGCATTGATATAGCTTTCAGTTTGAGCAAAATCTTGTTTATTCATGCCAAACAAGTTATATGATCTTCTTCGTATAGGAATTCAATAATTATTAAAATTCACTCGTGTATTTTTATTTCATTTTTGTTTGTTTGTTTTTTTTTCTTGTTTGTTTTTTTGTTTTACGAACTCTCTCTGCTTAGTAAGATAAATGATAATTCACTTCAAAATATTTTTAATGCCCTTTTCCTTTTGATCGATTTCCCCCCTAAATACGTTGATCGGACATGTGAAAAGCCTATAAAAGTGCATTTTCTAGCTTTTAAAAATTATGCTTTAAAATACTTGCGAACATGGAATTTTTTACATGATCTGAAAATTATGATTTTTTTGCCGAGGCCAAAATAAAAAAAAATACCTTAAGTTTGTTTCCCCTATAACGCGACCTACCAAATTTAATCGCGCCGACTAAAATGATTTTTTAAATAAGATGATAATTCAAATAATTTTTTTTTATTGTTAACCAGATTTTTTGAAATACATGTACAGTTTCATCAAAATCAGTTTTTATCAGAAATGCCGACATTGTGCTACTGTGATTTTCAAGCAAATGTTGGAAACAAAATGACGCCCAGGTGTGATTATAGAGAATTAGTTCTTCATCAAACAACGGCGACGTATCAATCTTACGCCTTTGGCTAATAAGAATTCTTCACTCTTGAAACAATTCGATAATAAGTTGTGACTTAAACAGAACATTTGAGAAAAAATTGCTTCAATTATGTGTCTAAGCACCTTTAATAAACAGGTGCATTTATATAATCCTACAGTCATCTCTATCGCCTTTTTACGTGACGTTATATTACAAAAAATGACGTTCCTAATGCATTTTTCCATCAAAACAATACCATATTGCAATATCTCGTTTTGAAAAAGTAAAGTAGATATCAAAAAAAGAAAAACGGTTATGAAAAGCTTAAAGTCTACACTATCGATAATAAAAATCATGTTAATTTTGGGGATGAGGCCATATTTTATGGTTCGTGGATTAAACTCTTTCTTTTTAGTGGTATGAAAGGAGTTGCAGAGAGAGATGGGTACCCGAAAGCGTAATAGACTGACGGACGGACAGACAGACGGACGTAGAGACGGACATCCCGATTACTATATACCCTTCTGCTTTTGAAACTGGGGGTATAATAAACTATGGTAGCTAAATAAGCAACGGGTACGGAGAGTTGCAAGACCATTGTTCCAGGACATGAAAGTTTGTGGGTAAGGTATACCAAACATTTTATCATTGCTGTGTAAGAAAAAAGAGACCAATCAAAACATTAATTCATAAGATCTTTGAATTTTCGATTTATGTCATATTGTTTGCCAGAGATAAGTAAGTTTTCTCTCCAGTACCTTTTCGATTATCTGAAATTTTATTCCAATTTAGTCTAAACAAAAATTTTACTATTACAGTGTGAACTTTTCGTGAGCAAGAAGCAAATTGTTAAAAAGTTTACCTTGACCTTTGCACCTGATCACGTGATACATCTTTGCAGTTTATGTACATATACTGCGTTCACTCTGATAAGAATAATAATAGGCAAATAACTAAAACTTATTGAGTTGCTGTTAACGCAAAAATACCATTATCAAAATCAGATATTTATTAAATTTATATAAAATTGAATAATTATAAAACTTAAAAGAAAAATAAAAGTGCATGCTTCTTCGACTTCTCAAAAGTAAATAAAAAATTACTTGTATTTGATGAGGTTAACATTTTAAAGCTAATAATTATTTTCTTTAATTTGCATGCACAAAAGTACATTACATATTTTGTAGAAGTATCAAATGAATATATATTTCTTCTTCCTTTCATCTTGAATGTCTTTTATATAAATGTAAAGTTTAATCTAGACGCAGGTACAAATACTTCTATGTCATGTCTGATAATTGTTTTAGATTTGTAAAATTGAGTTTTGTTGCCTGCAATAAGGAGGCATGTTCTATTTAGAGAGTATAGAATAAACTTATGACTTAAAAAAAACTACACGCTTTTCGCTGCTGCAGAAATTATTCTTATAACATGAATCTAATCAATGACAAAAATTTCAAGAATACCTGTTCAGTATCCATTCTTAAGTTTTTTTAATTGTTTTTAATTAAATCTCATATAGCTCCACTGAAAACCGTTAACTATTCCTGCCAATTGTCTTTATGTAAGAGTACGTATATAATAACATTTGCAAAAGTAAATATAAGTGTTTACATTCAAAAGAAATAAGCCCCTTCATTTTTCTTTAATCATGTTAAAATAAGTGAGAACAAATGAGAAAACAAGAAGAAAGACTTTTCTAAATTATATTTTGAACTTTATCAACAAAAGATGCGTTTCAATCTGAATGTCTTTAAAACTATAGCTATAAAGTACAAATTTACAATACAAGTTTTTTAAAATAATTGGCTTTGTTCGGTAAATATGTATGAGATGTTTAGGGAAAAATTAGATGACAGATGTCAGACTTGCGACTTCATATATTAAATATTTTTGATGAAACTCAAAAATATTTAGCATATAAAAATGATGACAGAGACATTTTTGACACCAACTGGAATCATTGGAATCAATTGTTTTTATAAAATGCTATAAAATGAAATAGTCTTATTAATGTAAAGGAATTAACATGCCATCTCTCTCTCCCTCTCCTTCCTCCCCCCCTCTCTCTCTCTCTCTCTCAAAAACCAATCTGTTAAATAATAAATTGAGTATTGTGGTTTATGATACAGATTGTGTAGAATAAATAAAGAATTAAAAAAAATTTCTGGCGAATATTGTTATTGTGAAAAAATATTAATTATCTGTTTATCCCGAAAACCTCTTTGTTCTTCAGGGGATGCAGGTTTGGACGCTGTCATGAAGAAATTTAATGTAGTGGATTCCTGATTCTGGGTCCTTCCTCTAGTAAACCTTTTGATTTTTTTTGCAAACAATTCGCTTTCTAAACTCGTCCAGAAATTAAACTCTCACCCCGAATACGAATTTAAACAACAATACCACTAATATTTAAGAAAATTGCATATAAATCTGTCTTTGTGCCTTTGCAATTCCTTGCTCTCGTCAGACCTTCGCTGTTTTTGTCAAGTGCATCTTATGGTAATTTTTGTTTTGAGGAATTTAGCAATAGATCCAAGTTCCATTATCTGTTTGAATATAAAAAAAACTCCAATTACTGATATATAGCATATCTTTGAAAAAAGTAAGATATTTGTAGCTTCTTTCCCCATAGAGTTACCTTGTGGAATTCTCTCCCACACTCAGTGGTGGCAGCGGCCTCTTTGGACCAGTTCAGAACTCTGGTCCCAAGCTATGTCCCATGACTCTTATATTTATAAAAACAAGTAGATCACAATGTAAATACACATTTTTCATGCACAATTTTGTAAACTGTTTTTCATTGCACTAGGTTTATTTATACCTTCTATGGCACTTAGTTGTTTTTTTTCTTTTTTCACATACGTTTTATAATAAAAATTTAGAGTTCCGTTTGCGCAGGGCCAGCGCATAATCATTAAGGTTGATGGAACGCTGTAATATGTAGATGTAGATGTGTCGTTTTCACCAATTTCACAAAATATAGGATGACCTTTGAGTACTGAGTTTTTTTTACCGTCAAACATTTCTTTAAAAAAGTGTAAAATACCCCCGATGTGATGTCTATCAAATTTGCTTTGTGTCTTCAAGTCAATTCTACATCATCAAGTATTATTTGTTGAAATTTGGCAAACGGTAAATAAGTTGATATAATTTTTTGTTGGCAAGACACCCATTTTTGATGCGCATTATATAATTTTCTATCATTGAAATCCACCTGCTCATTTGTCTATAAAACAAGAATTGGTTGCTGTCAATGTCACATATTTTAGTGAATATTTCTTTGGGATTTTCAACAAGTTTTACAGCAACTTTGATGAAGCTTTTATTTTCACTCTAGTTTACCGATTCTTTACCATTCATTTATAATGCAGTGTCTCGAATAGCCCTTTTTTCCCAGCTTTCACAATGAAACTATGAGATGAAAAGTGGTCACATAAACTGTTATAAAATCATTAAAGATTCAATTATGAGAGAAAGTCAAGTTTAATGTCATATGATATCTGTATTGTATCTCATGCAGTTCAGGACATTATTTATTGAACAGCCCTCGTAGAGTAAAATTAAACGCTTCATTCAAACTGCCGTAAGACTCCTTAAGACAGACAAATGTGCAGATGGATTTAAATAGAAAAAAATATAATGGACATCAAAAATGGGTACCGTTCATGCCAACAAAAATTATAACAACTGTATAATGTACTGTTGGCCAATTTTCAACAAATAATCACCGAGGATGTATGATTAATAAACCTTCATCAGCTGCATATGGAGTTTAGATTTCTCAGTTGATTCGATGCGCAAGAGCATGCTGTACGCATGAACAATTTCTAAAACGAAGTAAATTATTGACAAACATGTTGATGAAACAAGCATTTCAGCTGTCTCGTTTAAAGTCACAATTTTGTAACTTCTAAAGTCAAAACTATGACCTAGTCAGCAAATATAATTCATCATTGAGTCAAATGCTGATTGACATTTTTCATACTAATTGCAAGTCCATTACTTATACACTGAGTTGTCGACGGTTTTTTTCGTATTATTTCCGGATTATGAAAATGGGCACACATCGGGTGTGAGCGGTCGGCATGGGAATCCTTACTCCTCCATGGCACCTGTACCACCTCTGATGTTTCGGAGGTCCGTGTTTGTTGTGCTCCTATTTTGTATAGTGGACTTTTAATCTTAAATACTGTTTGTTATCTCCATATGTTTCATGTATATTTTTTATTGCTGATTCTGATCCTATAATCATTTTTACATAAAGCAATTTAGAGTTTGATAATGATAATAAAATCAAAAGGAAAGGGATCATCTTTTGAATTAGTTTTACTGGTATTCAAATGAAAGACATAAAAAGTTGCAAGAATTCTATTTTGATGCTTTTATTCAAAACTAAATGAAAAAGCATTAGATAGGTTTTACCGGTCTCAATTTTGCAAAAAAAAAAAAAAAAAAAAAACTGTGATATTTTAAAATTGAATATCACCATCTTTTATTACTTTAACTCTCAAAAAATCTTTTGAAAATTTGCCTTGATTTTAATTTTATCTCTACTCCTCCTACCAGATTTATCCAGAATGAGAACTATTTATAGACCAGGTGAACCATTGATCCAGAACAGGAGGAGAGTTGGAAATTATTATGTTTTGTACCTTAAGCTTTTTTTTCGAAGGGGGGGGGGGTTGTACAAAAACTACGTAGTTATCTATATCACGTATGAAATAACGACATAAAGGCACTCACAGCTAAATATAAAAATATAAATCTTTGTTTATGTGAATGAATACAAATAAGTATTCGTTTTTTAAAGTCTTGTTATGGAACATGTGATCATTATTTCGTCAACATAAACTAAATTATATTTTTGTTCTACAGGTAATTGAAATATCAATAAAAATATATAACAGAATGCTGATGCTTTTATTTAACCATTGTATACACAGCACAAAAACATATACCACGGACTAAAAGCAGAGCCAATCTAGAAATTGCTTTTCATCAGATATATTATTTTTTTTATTTTCCACGGTCTTGTGTGCTACTGTATACAAAAAATATTTCAACACTTAGTATGCTATCGGAATAGGAGAGGTTGTCGCTGATCTTGAATCTTCACAGAGTTTGTATTCTCTGCAGGTACAACACTGAGGTAACTCCAAGGTCTCCAGTTCAAATCGATGAAAGTAAGGACAGAAAACCCACACATTGAAGAAGCGGTGTCGATCAGGCAGACAAGCACTTTTTACAGAACCATTCTTCGAGCAGTCACTGTGAAGATTTTATTTTAAATTTTAGTAAAAATTGAAAGGAAAAATGACTTATTGCAAATAAAATGGAAGGAGAAAAGGGTGAATTAAAATGCTAAAATAAGATTTTAAAATACTAAATTCATGACAAACTGTTTAGTTGATTAAAAAAAAGTCAAACTTACACATTTGCTTCACAGTTTGCATATGTTATGCACTGCCGGTTAGGGTATACAACGTAGCATGTTTCACTCTTCCTAACTATTGCTGTTACGTGCTTGTATTCGCTTGGGCAAATGTTTGTCAGTCCAATACCCGATATTTTGCTGGAAGATTTTTCATTGTTTAAAATCAAGGATGAGATTTTAAAACCATATTTTATGATCAGATTTACACATTGAAAAAGTAAAAGCATTTACCTTGGTTCGCAATCATATGATTTTTGCTCAAGAAACTTCTTAATTCCCGGTCTGCACTTTAAAGCTCGGAGAAGTTTTCTCCTGAAATATATTGAATTCTGAATTCATATTGTTTTAAATGTGCTGTTTCTTTCTTAATTGATATAATCAGAAGGTATCGTACACAACCTAAACTTTGTTTCAGCACCGAAAAAGTATAAATATAAAAATTAATATGGAATTAGAGGAAGAAAGTCAAACCTGAGAGTTAATGACTGACACTTAGACTCGACCTCCAGCTTCGGGATCGTAGGCTTTTTCTCCCAGCATCCCCTCTTGAAATCATACGTTCCATTGCCAAATGTTACGGCATCACATTTCTTCTCGGAAGCACCAATGGAGCGGGCAAGAAAGAGAAACGAGGCGATAAGGAACCAGACACACTGAAATGTTAAGGTTTGTATAATAACATTCATGACCATATTCATGAGATAGTAAGGAGATAATTGTTATCAAAATTAGGCATACTGTCAAAGTGAGTAAAATTCAGATTTAATTGGTATTTAAAACAAGACAATCACATTTGGATAGATATTTTATGACAGAATGTGAGGTTTAATGCATTGCAAGAAATATTGATAATTTTAAGGAAAGAATCATCGAAGAACAATTTGTTTGTCAGTTTTTTTTTTTTTTTTTTTTTTTTAGAAAAAAGCTTGTATCGTCTCTTCATCGGATACACCTACCATGAGCCCTATATATTTTTTTTAATGATCTGGTAGACAAATTGAATATAATATAAAAATATAATTGAAAATAGTACACAAATAAAAGGTTCAATAAAAAAAGTCTACAGAATATGCTCAATGAATAATTAAATATAAAATTAATTATCCTTGAATATCTTTACTTCCCTTTTTAATTTATTTTCAATATAAATACTTATTATTTTGAGGTTATTTTGATATTTCGAATGAGGAGATAATTTTTATCAAAATTAGGCATACTGGTCAGAGTGAGTAAAATTCAGATTTAATTGGTTTTTAAAAGAAGACAATCACATTTGGATAGATATTTTATGACAGAAGGTGAGGTTTAATGCATTGCAAGAAATATTGATGATTTTAAGGCAAGAATCATCCAAGAACAATTTGTTTGTCAGTTTTTTTTTTTAGAAAAAAGCTTGTATCGTCTCTTCATCGGATACACCTACCATGAGCCATATATATTTTTTTAATGATCTGGTAGACAAATTGAATTTAAATTCAAAATTCTAAGCAATTCAAAGGTTCATTAAAAAGTCTACAGAATATGCTCAATGAATAATTAAATATAGAATTAATTATCCTTGAAGATCTTTACTTCCCTTTTTAATTCATTTCCAATATAAATATTTATTATCATAAGATTATTTTGATATTTCGAATGAGATATCTTAAAAAACTGATAAAATAGATGTACCATATTTTGTTATTTAATTTAGCCGTAAACTCGTTATAAATATGAAATATATATGAGTCTGCTATAATCTTATAAATAGGAAGATAAAAAATAATAGTAAACCAATTCTATTTAAGGCATTGTGATGGAATACGATATGGGAGCAGAGCAAACGCGGGCTTAAAAATAGATGTGGAATAAGGTGCAAAGAAGAAGTGGTTGTCCCTTGGTAACTGGTCACACCCGCCGTGTGTAACTTGTAATGGTCAGGTTAACAAAACAGAATCTAATGTCCATACAATTTTTTTTTTAAATTCATCATCATTTTTCATTTCAGGAAAGACTTAATATTTGCTTACATGTACGTACAAAAAAGAAATGTTACTAATGCTGTTATGTCCCCTCAGAAAAACGCCACTATTGTTGTAAATTCGAAATAACTAGGTCCGTACGGAGCGAAAAATTTAACAGCTGTTGTATCAAAGGTGATGAATTAAAAAAAAATTGTGCTCTCAATTATTTTGAATTATTAAAGATAATATATTTAATTAAGAAAATTATGAGAATTCATTTGTTTTTAATGTAATTAACACCATCTTAAATGTTTTTAAAAATGAAGTCGTTGAATTTTTTCATGTATAAAAAATTAAGTAATTTAACAAGTTTTACCTGCATGATACCAGACTTTGACGTTCCTGGAACCAGTGATTATTAACCTTTCATTCAAACTCTTTATATACCTTTTATTAATTGTATGAGAATGCAAATAAAAAAATTATCAAATTTTATTATATTTGATGCTAAAGATAAAGTGCACGCGTAGAAATTTTATCATTTTGTGTAAGAAGCTTGAGTTTTTTGTTTTCAAAATCTGAATTAGAATGTGAAAAACGCATTTCAGATAATATCAACTGTGGGTTACTAAGTGGTACTGATATATTTTATCATTTTTTTCCTAGTCCGATTGGTACCTATATATACAATTGTATAAAATGAATAATATTGTAATACTTGTATTGAATATAAATATGAAAAATATTTCACTATATACATATTTGCATATTTTCTTTTCCGATTAGGTTAATGATATTAATCAATAAAGACGCTTTTGAATTTTGTATTTTGGCGTTTTTTTTTTCTATATGATTTCAAATTTTACAGAACATCTCTTTATAATAGTGAGGTTCTTCTGAGTTTGGTCTGAAATAAATCACAGCATTAATTTTGATAAAAACACAGCTTGAATTTTAATTAAATCTCTCGATACTGTAACCGAACTTGATGAAACAGATAATAGTACATGCTATGTACTTTGGATGGGGTGATATTTTATCTTCTGAAAAATCATTATGCAACAAAAAAGCAAGCACTTTCTTTTCTTGTAAGGAATGTGAATATTCTGATTTGTTGCACAAAGAATTAATATCTGACTTTGAAAAAAATCTTTTTTAATAATTAAAAATATCATTTGAATATTAAACTAAATGACAAAGATTTTGCAATCATTTTTTTAAATTAAATAATGTCCTAATTTTCTACATTAATAATAAATTGTTTAAATAATTTTTGTCGCCGAAAATACTCATTAAATTCTGTTAGTTACCGCTATATATGGCGTTTTTAACTTAAAATTAAAATTACAAAATTAGGTGTAGATTGATAATAATGATGATATTTATTTAGTCGGTAAAATTAAATCTCTTATATATATATATATATATATATATATATATATATATATATATATATATATATATATATATATATATATATATATATATATATATATATATATATATATATATATATATATATATATATATATATATATATATGTGTAACCAGGAATTTCATGTATTTCCTGAATTTTAGGAAATACATGAAATTCCTATTTTGCTTAGGGAATACGCGTATTTACTAATTTCAGTTAGGAAATACATGTAATTACTAAACTTTTCAATACTTTTTACACAAATTTACTGACAGCGTTTTCCAGGGATATAAAATATATATATGAAAATGCAATGTTCTTATCCGTGAGCATACCATATGTGAATATTAAATAATATTTGAAATAAACTTTTAAGTATAAAGTGTATTTGTTTACAGGAAAGTTATATCTCTTTATGAAGTAACAAAACAAATAAAAAAGATTTTCTTTGTGTCAGTAAGTCTGAATTTATCAGAAATGTCAGCATGTCATTAGCATATTATAAGGTATTAAACTCAATCATGGAAATAGTTACAGAATTTTTGCAAAGTGTATTTTAGATACTTACTCATATAACCTGACTTTGCAAAATAAAAAAAGGATATGATTTTTGAGATATTGTCAAAATATGCGATATGCAAAACCAGTGCAATTTTATATTGACTTCATTTATAAATCTTCATTCCAGGGAAAATTGTTTGGTGATTGTTTATAATTTTACCTTAATTAATAAAAAAGCTTTTAAAACATGCAATATGGTTTTTTTTCTAAACACATAAAACGTTCAAACTCATATTATAAAAAAAGATTTGGGCTCATTGTCAGCTTCTATTCGAAGAGGTCTGTGTCTGCTTTGTTCCCAGTTTTTTTATTGTCACGTTAGTGTTGAATGCTTTATAACCCTCTATTCTATTTAATTTTCATCAACACATTTAACACTTCAGAAATTGATGTTTGTCAACAACAAAAGTGTTAGATTCAAATGGAATAAGCTTTGGGATTTACTTTTCCCAAAATAAAGTTTTGTCTGATAGTGATGTTAGGAAAATCTGATACAGGAAATAGAAATAGATGTAATTTTTTTTATCACAGCATACATTATAAAATATGAAGTATGCTTAAAAACAATATTTAGTATAATTCAGCATATTGCGGATTTTTGTGTACGTTATAAATTCACAAGCCGTGCTATACATATTAGTTTTGAAAATGAATTAAATTCTTCTCATTTAGTTCTATTTTTTTTTCTAAAATCCTAATGGAATTCTAAACAATTGTCTTTCGGATGAGAAAATTTAATATCAATTTATTATCAACATGCATTACCTTTTAATTGAATTAAAATGAAAAACACATAAACACTGAAACACACTTTAAAGATTTTGGATGAAATTAGCTGTCGCAATTGTGTTCAAATTACATGTCGATGCAAATACTAAAATGATACTCTGGTTTCTCAGATCCACCAATGTAAATTCCAAATAAATGTTATAAGATCTTTGAATTTTGGATTTATGTCATATTGTTTTCTAGAGGTAAGCTAGTTTTCTCTCCAGTACCTTTTCGATTATCTGAAATTTTATTCCAATTTAGTCTAAACAAAAATTTTACTATTACAGTGTAAAGTCTTCGTGAGCAAGAAGCAAATTGTAAAAAAAAGTTTACCTTGAACCTTTGCACCTGATCAATACATCTTTGCAGTTTATGTACATATACTGCGTTCACCCTGATAAGAATAATGATAGGCAAATAACTAAAACTTATTGAGTTGCTGTTAATGCAAAAATACCATTATGAAAATCAGATATTTATTAAATTTATATAAAATTGAATAATTATAAAACTTAAAAGAAAAATAAAAGTGCATGCTTCTTCGACATCTCAAAAGTAAATAAAAAATTACTTGTATTTGATGAGGTTAACATTTTAAAGCTAATAATTATTTTCTTTAATTTGCATGCACAAAAGTACATTACGTATTTTGTAGAAGTATCAAATGAATATATATTTTTCTTCCTTTCATCTTGAATGTCTTTTATATAAATGTAAAGTTTAACCTAGACGCAGGTACAAATACTTCTATGTCATGTCTGATAATTGTTTTAGATTTGTAAAATTCATTTGTGTTGCCTGCAATAAGCTTGGCAAGTTCTGTATAGCCGTATAGAATAAACTTATGACTTAAAAAGAAAACTACACGCTTTTCGCTGCTGCAGAAATTATTCTTATAACATGAATCTAATCAATGACAAAAATTTCAAGAATACCTGTTCAGTATCCATCCTTAAGTTTTTTTTAATTGTTTTTAATTAAATCTCATATAGCTCCACTGAAAACCGTTAAATATTCCTGCCAATTGTCTTTATGTAAGAGTAGGTATATAAAAACATTTGCAAAAGTAAATATAAGTGTTTACATTTAAAAGAAATAAGCCCCTTCATTTTTCTTTAATCATGTTAAAATAAGTGAGAACAAATGAGAAAACAAAAAGAATAAAGACTTTTCTAAATTATATTTTGAACTTTATCAACAAAAGATGCGTTTCAATCTGAATGCCTTTAAAACTATAGCTATAAAGTACAAATCGACAATACAAGTTTTATAAAATAATTAGCTTCGTTCGGAAAATATGTATGAATGTTTATATAAATAGATGACAGATGTCAGACTTGCGACTTCATATTACAAATATTTTTGATGAAACTGAAAAATATTTAGCATATAAAAATGATGAAGAGGCATTTGTGACACCAACTGGAATCAGTGGAATCAATTGTTTTCAAATGAAATAGTCTTATTAATGAAAAGGAATTAACATGCCAATCTCTCTCTCGCTTTTCGCTGCTGCCTTTTCTCTCTCTCTCAAAAAGAATCTAATAATATAATAAATTGAGAATTGTGTTTATGATACAGATTGTGTTTTTTTAATTGTTAAAAAAAAAAAATCTCATATAATGTTATTGTGAAAAAATATTAATTATCCTGCCGAAAACCTCTTTGTTCTTCATGGGGATGCGGGTATATAAAAACTTTGAAGAAATTTAATGTAGTGGATTTACATTTAAAAGAAATAAACCTTTTGATTTTTTGCAAACAATTTGCTTTCTAAACTAGTCCAGAAATTAAAATTGCATAAAACTGTCTTTGTGAATAATTCCTTTTCTAACCTTATGTTTTTGTCAAGTGCATCTTATGGTAATTTTTGTTTTGAGGATTTTTAGCAATAGTTCCAATCCATTATCTGTTAAAATATAAAAATAAAGTACAAATTACTGATATAAAGTATACATTATGAAAATAATAAGACTTTGATTTAACAGTTACCTTGTGAGATGTCTCTCCCACAAAAAGTGGTGGACAGATGTCAGAATTCGACTTCATATATTAATATTTTTTATAAAAAAAATATTCAGCAATGTAAATACACATTTTTCATGTACAAGTTTGTAAATTGTTTTTCATTGCACTAGGTTTATTTATACCTTCTATGGCACTTAGTTGTTTTTTTTTTTTTTTCACATACTTTTTATAATAAAAATTTTGAGTTCCGTATGCGCAGGGCCAGCGTATAATCATCAGGGTTGATGAAACGCTGTAATATGTAGATGTAGATGTATCGTTTTCACACATTTTACAAAATATACGATGACCTTGGAGTACTGAGCTTTTTTTTTTTTTTTTTACCGTCAACTATTTCTTTAAAAAAGTGTAAAATACCCCCGATGCGATGTCTATCAAATTTGCTTTGTGTCTTCAAGTCAATCCTACATCATTAAGTATTATTTGTTGAAATTTGGCAAACGGTAAATAAGTTGATATAATTTTTTGTTGGCAATGACGGTACCCATTTTTGATGCGCATTATATAATTTTCTATCATTGAAATCCACCTGCTCATTTGTCTATAAAACAAGAATTGGATGCTGTAAATGTCACATATTTTAGTGAATATTTCTTTGGGATTTTCAACAAGTTTTACAGCAGCTTTGATGAAGCTTTTATTTTCACTCTATTTTATCGATTCTTTACCATTCATTTATAATGCAGTGTCTCGAATAGCCCTTTTTTCCCAGCTATCACAATGAAACTATGAGATGAAAAGTGGTCACATAAACTGTTATAAATTCATTAAAGATTCAATTATGAGAGAAAGTCAAGTTTAATGTCATATGATATTTGTATTGTATCTCATGCAGTTCAGGACATTATTTATTGAACAGCCCTCGTAGAGTAAAATTAAACGCTTCATTCAAACTGCCGTAAGACTCCTTAAGACAGGCAAATGTGCAGATGGATTTAAATATAGAAAAATATAATGGACATCAAAAATGGGTACCGTTCATGCCAACAAAAATTGTAACAACTGTATAATGTACTGTTGGCCAATTTTCAACAAATAATCACCGAGGATGTATGGTTAACTTTAAAACACATAGGAAATTCGATTCAATGAATTCAAACAAATAATGAAATTTGAGTCTATTGTTCATTACCCTCAAAACAAAATTTACAATAAGATGTACTTGACAAAAACAGCAAATGTCCGAAAAGAGCAAAGAATTGCAAGATCAGAAAGACAGATTAATATGCAATTTTCTTAAATATTAATGGTCTTGTTGTAAATATGCACTTTTGAGGAGGCAGTTTAATTTCTTGCAGAGCAAAAAAAAAAAAAAAACGAAAGGATAATGAGAAAAGGAACCAGAATCAGGAATTCACTACATTAAATATCTTCATGACAGCGTCCAAATCCGCACGTCATCGCAGTACAGTTAAGGCAACATTTTCTGTAAAAAGTCACCGAAAAAGATATAATTAATGTTTAACTATTTTATTTTTCGGCAAGACACTCTAGTTAAAATAGCTTTATGTTATCTTGAAGAGTATGTCCATCGCTATTCACCTCGGAATTTTTGTGATCATGTGACCCTCTAAAGTCACGTGGGCTCCGATTTTAGGTCAACAAATGAAATGTTAAATTTAACCAAAAAGTTCAAGGGCAAGGCAAACAAACAAAAAACTGCACAGTGTTTTAAATTGTCCCTATATATCTATACTTTCGCAAAAATGATGCTCATTCAGTTGGTTTTCCGATACATTTAAGTTATTCACCTAAAACAGTCAGTAGTATATGAAAAATAGGGTATTTTCCTAATATCATCGGAAATTATAAATTACCTAAAGGATTACAAAGAAATGAGCATCACTTTTTGAAAACTATACAGTAAAATGAATAATTTAAAATAAAAACCTACTTACTAGATTGTCGCCTTGCCCTTGAACTTTCTGATTAAAAATTGACATCTTGGTACAGTCAGTCTAAATATAGTTTTCAAACGCATCGTTGACCCAGCATGGGAGATAACTCTTTAGAAAGAGTACTTGATAAAGTTTGTTTACCTCGTAGATTTAACTAGGCCTAAATACTTGCAGACTGCGCTGGGATCTTTTTACTAAATCGAACAGTATGCATAAAACACTTGATATTACTTTCTATTTTGTGACTTCGTTCTTTATACAATGTATGAATTATGTACTTGTATGTTATAAGACGTCTTTCAGACCTTCTGCATTTCCGGAATTTCCTCGAATATGTGTAAATACACATGCAGCTACATGTAGGTGTAAAATTTGCCGCAGCATGTAATCTAAAACGCCGATTGTTAATAAAAATGGTAATATTCAATTATAATAATTAATTGATAGCCTCAATCAATAATTAATTCGATAACTATATACCCCTCTGTCACTACTGTACATACACTTGTATACAAATATTTTTTTCGCATACAAGATTCTATCATGGCTTTCTTTCAAAACTTCAATTCCTATGGGATTTAAGTTGTACGTGTTACAATCTAATTAAAATTAGATCTTTGATCCGCTCCAATTTGATCGCTACACACATTTTATTCCAAAAGAGGGGGCGGGGGGTTAGATCTCAAAAATGTTGAAAATAAATATGTCCCAGACTGGATAAAAAAATAAATAATCTGCCCCAGACCAGTGTTCCCCCCTCCTATTAATTATTATTTTTTTTTTTGCTTGTCAGACATTTTTCAGTGAAGAGGAAAATAAATAATTTGTCCTTCATCTTATTGGAAATAAATATTAGTAGACCTGTCCTTCATTGACATGAAAAGAAATAAAAAAAAAAATAATGACTTGGGAAAACTTGCCAACCCTCACCCCCCCCCCCCTCCCTTCAGAATAAAATGGTGGTCCACTTTCCTGTTTTGAATCAGTTAGGGGAGCCTTTAATCTCCTTTTTAGCTACTATTATTAAGAAAAACGAATAAACACAATGTACACGCTGGAAATAAAATCTTGATCATGGACATTGACACCCACCACACAAATATATGCAAGTCAAGATTATTAAATCTTAATAGCCTTTTCAAAACCTGTACAGTAAGTACATGTATATGAAAAAGTCAAATCATTTTTTATGAAGAAATTTTATTTCATAAACAGCTTTTTAAATTAAGGTAGACTGCACAAGGAATACTGAGCAGCTGCAAATTATTTCCTTCACTTCATGTTCTTGTGGATGAAATCAATTCTGAAAATACATGTATGAGAAAATCAGGATATGCATGTATTAACATACCATTATTGAGAGTAAATTGGTGTTTAAAATTGAATTAAATTCAAAACAATGCATGGAAACATGCACAAACATTGGATGCATAATTAAATGTATGCAATTCTACTGTTATATTTTATTGTTTGCCAGGAATATTGCATGGTAATTTGGTTTATAGCTAATATGGAGCATACCATTTTCCTTTAGTTACATGATGGATTAACTTGCTGCCTGAATGAATCCATTGTTCCAATTCTTTAGGAATAGCTGCAACACATTATATATGCTATGAGATATTCTAAGTAAAATACATTGTATAATAAAATCACATTACATTTGACAAAACAATTCATGATATAAATGTATTCTGTAGTGAATTTATGAAATTAAAATTATATTAAAATATAAATGGAAACAAAGTTGTGTTACAAAACTTTTCTGGGAAATTAAAACCTCTGACATTTACAAGAACAAATATTTAGAATATGAAAAAAACATTCTTTCATCTTTACCAAAATGAAAAATAAATATTATCATGCACACGTGCATGGTTTAAAAAATGTGAAATGCTTTTTTAGTGTACATACCCTGTGGAGAAATGGATGCATTTTGTATTTATTCATTCTTCAAGCCTTGAACTCTTGACTGCTACAGTAATAAAAGTATTATATATCATATAATTAAAAAAAAATACATGTATGTATAAATTACAGAAATTAATTGACTTGACATGAAATCAAACTAAAAAAAATAAATATTTTATTAATTCCCCATTAATTTAGAAATTCTATGAATTTAAAAATATAGATCTGAAGTGGAGATTCTTTGTCTTCAACATAATGATACAATTTTTTTTTACATTATGTAGCATGTTTGTATGTCAAAAAGACAACAACATTACATGTTCAGTAAATCATTGTCAACTCATTGACTGCAACAATGAAATTTTAAATTTAATTTAGTTTAAGTTTGTATTACTGTTGAACCCCCTTATTACACATGTTGTCTCAAAGAAAATAAGCTAATCTACTCTATATTTACTTCATTTACATTTTTAAATTTCTAGTAAAAAATGTGATCAACTTTATGTGGGCTGTTATGAGGGGGGGGGGACACAAACTGCACTGCATTAGTTTTTCACTGACTGTAATACATCTAAATAAACACGTACACACTCGCGATCGCCTTTTTTTCTTCGATGTTAACAAAAGCATATCTACATATTGTACATACATGTGTATACATACCTGGGCTGAATGCACTGCAGTGATGGATCTAGGGAGCTAGTGCAGATCGTCTCAGTCTTCTTTTATTTTCTGTTATAATGTCCTCATATTCTCGTATTAGGGATAAACAATGCCTTGTCTCTTATCTTATCCCTATTTTCTTTAATGAATGTCTGGTTATTGCATTAAAATCCACTGCATATCTCAGCTGATGTCGCCACGTTTTTAGATGTAAACAACCTTCCGTGTCATCGAGTGCAAGCGCTTGGCTGAAGCCGAATGCAGCCAAACGGCACATAAGAAAGAGAATTATTTTAAAAACATGCTATTCTGTGTAGGAGAAAATCACTAATAATTATTTATTTAAACATGGAAATATTGCCGTTTGTTACAAATTATTGCAAATATCTGTAAATAGTTATTTTGAGCTCTATTTCCTTATAAGGATCAATCAGGGCGGAGCAACTATCATGACGTCAAACCTCATTATGACCTCATTACCATATTTTTTCTGTGGGTTGCCTTAACCGTCCTGCGATGAAGAGTAAAGGAGTTTTTGGGATAAACAGAAAGTGATTTTCTTTCACATTAACAATATTCGCAAGATCTTGCGGCTTTACTTGTTTCATTTTCCAAACTTGAAAAAAGCACATTTCAAAACAAAGAAACTAGTCCAGGAAACCATAAGATCTGCCATTTTCCAGTATACTAAGGATCATACACAAAAATGATTTCTAAAAACAATCAGAATATGGATAAAAAAATTTATCGACATGAATTTTAATTAAAAGAAAATATTAAGTTAAATTACCAAGACGAAATAATTGGAAAGCGTCTTTTGCTTCTTTCTGAGCATCGAGGACATTATTTTTTGAAAAGCCCTCGTAAAAATAATTATAGTATGACCCAACAGGAAGATATTGTTTTACTTCTTCCTCCCTTTTTCAGTGTAAGCATAAAAGTTGAATAAGTACCATTATTCCCATGTTCTTAAGGGCCTAGGAATGAATGTAAATAGACCAAAAATTTGGAGACCATCTTTTTGAAAGGTTCTTAGAGTATATTATTCAAATTTGCATGCTCCAGTTGAATGCAGTTTACAAGTTAGAGCTAAAAATAAAAGCGTCGTTACCTTAACATAAAAAAAAACAACGAAACGGTAGATACAACATTCGTTTTATTTTCTTGCTTTACAGTGCAGTTTAGTTGTCATATTTTCGCCATATACTTATAATTAATTTTTCATCTTTTGCTGAATGAAACAGATAAGATCAAATAAACACATGAATTTGAGTAATTGTGCAACTTGAAAAACATAAAAAATTGTATTAGTGAACAGATTGACACATATTGTGGTCGGCGACGAGGTAGAATATGGGCTTGGTACACTTGCATATTTTGGCATCAGAAGTTTCTTTGGATATCTAAATAGGGTGCGATATTATAATCTTATGTGTGAAATGAAGAAAACACTTGCTGTGGCCTTCAACTCGACATTTAGATATATCGACGACGTATTGTCAATTAACATTTGTAATTTCCATTCTTATGTCGATACGATAATTCCCTGTAATATTGAAATAACAGAGTCTGACACATCTGTTTCATATTTGAATATTTTACTTAAAAGAAGACGTCAATGGAAATCTAACAACGAAGCTCTATGATAAACGTGATAACTTTAACTTTTCTATCGCCAACTTCCCTTACTTATGCAGCAATAAACCTTCATCACCTGAATACGGAGTTTAGATCTCTCAAATGATTCGATGCGCAAGAGCATGCTCTATGCATGAACAATTTCTAAAAGGAAGTAAATTATTGACAAACATGTTGATGAAACAAGCATTTCAGCTGTCTCGTTTAAAGTCACAATTTTGTAACTTCTAAAGTCAAAACAATGACCTAGTCAGCAAATACAATGCATCACTGAGTCAAATGCTGATTGACGTTTTTCATACTAATTGCTAGTCCATTACTTATACACTGAATTGTGGACGGTTTTTCCCATTATTTCCGGTTTATGAAAAGGGCCACACGTCGGGTGTGAGCGGTCGGCATGGGAATACTTACTCCCCCATTGCACCTGTACCACCTCTGATGTTTCGGAGGTCCGTGTTTGCTGTGCTCCTATTTTGTTTTGTATAATGGACTTTTAATCTTGAATACTGTTCGTTATCTCCATATGTTTCATGTATATTTTTTATTGTAGATTCTGATTCAATAATTATTTTTACACAAAGCAATTTAGAGTTTGATAATGATAATGAAATCAAAAGGAAAGGGATCATCCTTTGAATTAGTTTTACTGGTATTCAAATGAAAGATATAAAAAGTTGCACGAATTAAGTTTTGATGCTTTTATTCAAAATTAAATGAAAAACATTAGATAGGTTTTACCGGTCTCAATTTTGGGAAAAAAACTGTGATATTTTAAAATTGAATAATTGAATCTTTTATTACTTTGACTCTCAAAAAATCTTCTGAAAATTTGCCTTGATTTTAATTTTATCTCTACTCCTCCTACCAGATTTATCCAGAATAAGAACTATTTGTAGACCAGATGAACCATTGATCCAGAACAGGAGAAGAGTTAGAAATTATTATTTTTGCACCTTCAGCTTTTTTTCCGGGGGGGGGGGTGTACAAAAACTACATAGTTAATTATATCACGTATGAAATAACGACATAAAGGAACTCACAGCTAAATAGAGAGATTTAAATCTTTGTTTATGTGAATGAATACAAATAAGTATTCGTTTTTTAAAGTCTTGTTATGGAACATGTGATCATTATTTCGTCAACCTAAACTAAATTATATTTTTGTTTTACAGGTGTTTGAAATATCAATAAAAATATATAACAGAATGCTGATGCTTTTATTTAACCATTGTATACACAGCACAAAAACATACACCACGGACTAAAAGCAGAGCCAATGTAGAAATTGCTTTTCATCAGATATATTAATTTTTTTTTTCCACGGTCTTGTATGCTACTGTATACAAAGTACATTTCAACACTTAGTATGCTATCGGAATAGGAGAGGTTGTCGCTGATCTTGAATCTTCACAGAGTTTGTATTCTCTGCAGGTACAGCACTGAGGTAACTCCAAGGTCTCCAGTTCAAATCGACGAAAGTAAGGACAGAAAATCCAGACATTGAAGAAGCGGTGTCGATCAGGCAGACAAGCACTTTTTACAGAACCATTTTTCGAGCAGTCACTGTGAGGATTTTATTTTAAATTTTAGTAAAAATTGAAAGGAAAAATGACTTATTCCAAATAAAATGGAAGGAGAAAAGGGTGAATTAAAATGCTAAAATAAGATTTTAAAATACTAAATTCATGACAAACTGTTTAGCTGATAAAAAAAAGTCAAACTTACACATTTGCTTCACAGTTTGCATATGTTATGCATTGCCGGTTAGGGTATACAACGTAGCATGTTTCACTCTTCCTTACTATTGCTGTTACGTGCTTGTATTCGCTTGGGCAAATGTTTGTCAGTCCAATACCCGATATTTTGCTGGAAGATTTTTCATTTTTTAAAATCAAGGACGAGATTTCAAAACCATATTTTATGATCAGATTTACACATTGAAAAAGTAAAAGCATTTACCTTGGTTCGCAATCAAATGCTTTTTGCTCAAGAAACTTCTTAATTCCTGGTCTGCACTTTAAAGCTCGAAGAAGTTTTCTCCTGAAATATATTGAATTCTGAATTCATAATGTTTTAAATGTGTTGTTTCTTTCTTAATTGATATAATTAGAAGGTATCGTACACAACCTAAACTTTGTTTCAGCACCGTAAAAGTATAAATATAAAAATTAATATGGAATTAGAGGAAGAAAGTCGAACCTGAGAGTTAATGACTGACACTTAGACTCGACCTCAAGCTTCGGGATCGTAGGCCTTTTCTCCCAGCATCCCCTCTTAAAATCATACGTTCCATTGCCAAATGTTACGGCATCACATTTCTTCTCGGAAGCACCAATGGAGCGGGCAAGAAAGAGAAACGAGGCGATAAGGAACCAAACACACTGAAATATTAAGGTTTGTATAATAACATTCATAACCATATTGATCACATAGTAAGGAGATAACTTTTAACAAAATTAGGCATACTGGTCAAAGTGAGTAAAATTCAGATTTAATTGGTATTTAAAAGAAGACAATCACATTTGGATAGATATTTTATGACAGAAGGTGAGGTTTAATGCATTGCAAGAAATATTGATGATTTTAAGGCAAGAATCATCCAAGAACAATTTGTTTGTCAGTTTTTTTTAGATAAAAGCTTGTATCCACTCTTCATCGGATACACCTACCATGAGCCCTATATATTTTTTTAATGATCTGGTAGACAAATTGAATTTAATATAAAAAAGTAATTCAAAATACTACGCATATAAATGGTTCAATAAAAAAAGTCTACAGAATATGCTCAATGAATAATTAAATATAGAATTAATTATCCTTGAAGATCTTTACTTCCCTTTTTAATTCATTTTCAATATAAATACTTATTATCATAAGTTTATTTTGATATTTCGAATGAGGAGATACTTTTTAACAACATTAGGCATACTGGTCAAAGTGAGTAAAAATCAGATTTAATTGGTATTTAAAAGAAGACAATCACATTTGGATAGATATTTTATGACAGAAGGTGAGGTTTAATGAATTGCAAGAAATATTGATGATTTTCAGGCAAGAATCATCCAATAACAATTTGTTTGTCAGTTTTTTTTAGATAAAAGCTTGTATCCACTCTTCATCGGATACACCTACCATGAGCCCTATATATATTTTTAATGATCTGGTAGACAAATTGAATTTAATATAAAAATGTAATTCAAAATTCTAAGCAATTCAAAGGTTCATTAAAAAAGTCTACAGAATATGCTCAATGAATAATTAAATATAGAATTAATTATCCTTGAAGATCTTTACTTCCCTTTTTAATTCATTTCCAATATAAATACTTATTATCATAAGGTTATTTTGATATTTCGATTGAGATATCTTAAAAAACTGATGAAATAGATGTACCATATTTTGTTATTTAATTTAGCCGTAAACTCGTTATAAATATGAAATATATATGTCGATATGGGAGCAGAGCAAACGCGGGCTTAAAAATAGATGTGGAATAAGGTGCAAAGAAGAAGTGGCTGTCCCCTGGTAACTGGTCACACCCGCCGTGTGTAACTTGTAATGGTCAGGTTAACAAAACAGAATCTAATGACCATACCATTTTTTTTAAAATTCATCATCATTCATTTTCATTTCAGGAAAGACTTAACATTTGCTTACATGTACGTACAAGAAAGAAATGTTACTAATGCTGTTATGTCCCCTCAGAAAAACGCCACTATTGTTGTAAATTCGAAATAACTAGGTCCGTACGGAGCGAAAAATTTAACAGCTGTTGTATCAAAGTTGATGAATTAAAAAAAATTGTGCTCTCAATTATTTTGAACTATTAAAAATAACATATTTAATTAAGAAAATTATGAGAATCTATTTGTTTTTAATGTAATTAACACAATCTTAGATGTTTTTAAAAATGACGTTCTAACACAATCTTAGATGTTTTTAAAAATGACGTTCTTAAATTTTTAATGTATAAAAAATTATGTAATTTAACAAGTTTTACCTGCGTGATATCTGACTTTGACGTTCCTGGAACCAGTGATTACTAACCTTTCATTCAAACTCTTTATATACCTTTTATTACTTGTATGAGAATGCACAAAAAAAAAACCATTATCAAATTTTATTATATTTGATGCTATAGATAAAGTGCACGCGTAGAAACTTTATCATTTTGCGTTGAAAGCTTGAGTTTTTTGTTTTCAAAATCTGAATTAGAATGTGAAACACGCATTTCAGATAATATCAACTGTGGGTTACAAAGTGGTACTGGTGTATTTTATCAGTTTTTTTCCTAGTCCGATTGGTACCTATATATACTAATTGTATAAAATGAATAATATTGTAGTACTTGTATTGAATATAAATATGGAAAATATCTAACTATCTACATATTTGCATATTTGGTTTTCCGATTACGTTAATGATATTAACCAATAAAGTTGCTTTTGAATTTTGTATTTTGGCGGGTTTTTTTTCTATATGATTTCAAATTTTACAGATCATCTCTTTATAATAGTGATGTTCGTCTACGTTTGGTTTAAAATAAATCACAGCATTAATTTTGATTAAACCACAGCATTAATTTTGATTAAAATATTTCGATACTGCAACTGAACTTGATGAAACAGATAATAGTACATGCTATGTACTTTGGATGGGGTGATATTTTATCTTCTGAAAAATCATTATGCAACAAAAAAGCATGCACCTTCTTTTCTTGTAAAGAATGTGAATATTCTGGTTTGTTGCACAAAGAATTAATATCTGACTTTGAAAAAAAACCTTTGTAATAATTAAAAAATCATTTGAATATTAAAATAAATGACAAAGATTTTGCAATCATTATTTTAATTAAATAATGTACTAATTTTCTACATTAATAATAAATTGTTAAAATAATTTTTGTCACCGAAAATACTCATTAAATTCTGTTAGTTACCGCTATATATGGCGTATTTTAACTTAAAATTAAAATTACAAAATTACATTTGTAGGTGTAGACTTATAATAATGATGATATTTATTTAGTCGGTAAAATTAAATCTCTATATATATATATATATATATATATATATATATATATATATATATATATATATATATATATATATATATATATATATATATATATATATATATATATATATATATATATATATATATATATATGAAATGCGATTGATTTAAGAAGTGTAGTTTACAGGAAAGTGCTATCTCTTTATGAAGTAACAAAACAAATAGAAAAGATTTTCTTTATGTTAGTAAGTCTGAACTTATTAGAAATGTCAGTATGTCATTAGCATATTATAAGGCATTAAACTCAATCATGGAGATAGTTACGTCAAGATTTTTTGCAAAGTGTATTTTAGATACTTACTCATATAACCTGACTTTGCAAAAAAAAAAAATAGGATATCATTTTTGAGATATTGTCAAAATCTGCGATATGCAAAACTAGTGCAATTTTATATTGACTTCATTTAAAAATCTTCATTCCAGGGAAAATTGTTTGGTGATTGTTTATAATTTTTCCTTAATTAATAAAAAAAGCTTTTAAAACATGCAATAGGGTTTTTTTTCTAAACACATAAAAGGTTCAAACTCATATTATAAAAAAGATTTGGGCTCATTGTCAGCTTCTATTCGAAGAGGTCTGTGTCTGCTTTGTTCCCCCTTTTTTTATTGTCACGTTAGTGTTGAATGCTTTATAGCCCTCTGTTCTATTTAATTTTTATCAACACATTAAACACTTCAGAAATTGATGTTTGTCAACAACAAAAGCGTTAGATTCAAATAGAATAATCTTTGGGATTTATTTTTCCCAAAAAAAAGTTTTGTCTGATTATGATGTTAGGAAAATCTGATACAGCAAATAGATATATATGTAATTTTTTTTTTTATCTCAGCATACATTATAAAATATGAAGTATGCTTAAAAACAATATTTAGTATAATTCAGCATATTGCAGATTTTTGTGTACGTTATAAATTAACAAGCAGTGCTATACATATTAGTTTTGAAAATAAATTAAATTCTTCTTATTTAGTTCTTTTTTGTCTTAAATTCTGATGGAATTCTAAACAATTGTCTTTCGGTGTGGCAAAATTTAATATCATTTTATTATCAACATGCATTACCTTTAAATTGAATTAAAATTAAAAACACATAAACACTGAAACACACTTTAAAGATTTTGGATGCAATTAGCTGTCGCAATTGTTTTCAAATTACATGTCGATGCAAATACTAAAATGATACTCTGGTTTCTCAGATCCAGCAATGTAAATTCCAAATAAATGTACTGTGAGCAATGAACTCATTGAATGATGAATGATACCACTGCCTCCCATATGGATATATTGACAGTGTCCATGTTTATCTGTGGGAAACCTAAGACATGTGTTGGATCAAAAAGTAAAATAGGAGATGCACAATGGCAATCTGTAAAAAAAGATTCTGTGAAAGTTTCATCAAATTTCATTCAGTGGTATGACAGGAGTTGCAGAGAGAGATGGGTACCCCAAAGCGTAACAGACTGACGGACGGACAGACAGACGGACGTAGAGACGGACATCCCGATTACTATATACCCTTCCGCTTTTCAAACTGGGGCTATAATAAACTATGGTAGCTAAATAAGTAACGGGTACGGAGAGTTGCAAGACCATTGTTACGGGACATGAAAGTTTGAATGAAAGGTATACCTAACATTTTATCATTGCTCTGTAAACAAAAAGAGACGAAGCAATACATCAATTCATAAGATCTCTGAATTTTGGAATTATGTCATATTGTTTGCTAGAGATAATCTTGTTTTCTCCACAGTATGCTTTCGTTTATCTGACATTTTATTCTAATCTAGGCTAAACAAAATTTTACTATTACAGATTGAACTCTTCCTGAGCAAGAAGCAAATTGTTAAAAAGTTTACCTTGACCTTTGCACCTGATCACGTGATACATCTTTGCAGTTTATGTACATATACTGTGTTCACCCTGATAAGAATAATGATAGGCAAATAACTAAAACTTATTGAGTTGCTGTTAATGCAAAAATACCATTATCAAAATCAGATATTTTTTGAATTTATATAAAATTGAATAATTATAAAACTTAAAAGAAAAATAAAAGTGCATGCTTCTTCGACATCTCAAAAGTAAATAAAAAAGTACATGTATTTGATGAGGTTAACATTTTAAAGCTAATAATTATTTTCTTTAATTTGCATACACAAAAGTACATTACATATTTTGTAGAAGTATCAAATGAATATATATTTTTCTTCCTTTCATCTTGAATGTCTTTTGTATAAATGTAAAGTTTAACCTAGACGCAGGTACAAAAACTTCTATGTCATGTCTGATAATTGATTTAAATATGTAAAATTGAGTTTTGTTGCCTGCAATAAGCTTGGTAAGTTCTATTTAGCCGTATAGAATAAACTTATGACTTAAAAAGAAAACTACACGCTTTTCGCTGCTGCAGAAATTATTCTTATAACATGAATCTAATCAATGACAAACATTTCAAGAATACCTGTTCAGTATCCATCCTTAAGTTTTTCAATTGTTCTAAATTAAATCTCATATAGTTCCACTGAAAACCGTTAACTATTCCTGCCAATTGTCTTTATTTAAGAGTAGGTATATGAAAAAACATTTGCAAAAGTAAAGATAAGTGTTTACATTTAAAAGAAATAAGCCCCTTCATTTTTCTTTAATCATGTTAAAATTACTGAGAACAAACGAGAAAACAAGAAGTTGTAAATAATATTTTGAACTTTATCAACAAAAGATGCGTTTCAATCTGAATGTCTTTAAAACTATAACTATAAAGTACAAATCTACAATACAAGTTTTATTAAATAATTCGCTTTGTTCGGTAAATATGTATGAGATGTTTAGGAAAAAAATTAGATGACAGATGTCAGACTTGCGACTTCACATATTAATATTTTTGATGAAACTCATAAATATCTAGCATATAAAAATGATGACAGAGAGATTTTTGACACCAACTGGAATTAGTGGAATCAATTGTTTTCATAAAATGATATAAAATGAAATAGTGTTATTATTGTATAGGAATTATTATGCCATCTCTCTCTCTCTCTCTCTCCCTCCCCTTCCTTCCCTTCCCTCCTCTCTCTCTCTCTCTCTCTCTCTCTCTCTCTCTCTCTCTCTCTCTCTCTCTCTCTCTCTCTCTCTCTCTCTCTCTCTCTCTCTCTCTCTCTCTCTCAAAACCCAATCTGTAATATAATAAAATGAGTATTGTGATTTATGATACAGATTGTGTAGAATAAATAAAGAATTAAAAAAAAAAGATCTGGCGAATATTGTTATTGTGAAAAAAAATATTAACTATCTGTTTATCCCGAAAACCTCTTTATACTTCAGGGGATGCGGGTTTGGACGCTGTGATGAAGAAATTTAATGTAGTGGATTCCTGATTCTGGGTCCTTCCTCTAGTAAACTTTTCGATTTTTTTGCAAACAATTTGCTTTCTAAACTCTTCCAGAAATTAAACTCTCACCCCGAATACGAATTTAAACAACAATACCACTAATATTTAAGAAAATTGCATATAAATCTGTCTTTGTGCCTTTGCTTTTCCTCGCTCTCGCCAGACCTTCGCTGTTTTTGTCAAGTGCATCTTATGGTAATTTTTGTTTTGAGGATTTTAAGCAATAGATCCAAGTTCCATTATCTGTTTAATATAAAAAATATTAAAAAACTTGGATAACTCCAATTACTGATAAACAGTATATATTTGAAAATAGTAAGACATTTGTTGCTTATTTCCTCATACAGTTAACTTGTGGAATTCTCTCCCACACTCAGTGGTGGCAGCGGCCTCTTTGGACCAGTTCAGAACTCTGGTCCCAAGCTATGTCCCATAACTCTTATATTTATAAAAACAAGTAGATCACAATGTAAATACACATTTTTCATGCACAATTTTGTAAATTGTTTTACATTGCACTAGGTTTATTTATACCTTCTATGGCACTTAGTTGTTTTTTTTTCTTTTTTCACATACGTTTTATAATTAAAATTTAGAGGTCCATTTGCGCAGGGCTAGCGTATAATCATCAGGGTTGATGGAACGCTGTAATATGTAGATGTAGATGTGTCGTTTTCACTCATTTTACAAAATATAGGATGACCTTTGAGTACTGAGCTTTTTTTTTCACCGTCTAACATTTCTTTAAAAAAGTGTAAAATACCCCCGATGTGATGTCTATCAAATTTGCTTTGTGTCTTCAAGTCAATCCTACATCATCAAGTATTATTTGTTGAAATTTGGCAAACGGTAAATAAGTTGATATAATTTTATGTAAGCAATGACGGTACCCATTTTTGATGCGCATTATATAGTTTTCTATCATTGAAATCCACCTGCTCATTTGTCTATAAAACAAGAATTGAATTGATTGCTGTAAATGTCAGATATTTTAGTGAATATTTCTTTGGGATTTCAACAAGTTTTATAGCAGCTTTGATGAAGCTTTTATTTTCACTCTATTTTACCGATTCTTTACCATTCATTTATAATGCAGTGTCTCGAATAGTCCTGTTTTCCCAGCTTTCACAATGAAACTTTGAGATGAAAAGTGGTCACATAAACTGTTATAAATTCATTAAAGATTCAATTATGAGAGAAAGTCAAGTTTATTATCATATGACATCTCATGCAGTTCAGGACATTATTTATTGAACAGTCCTCGTAGAGTAAAATTAAACGCTTCATTCAAACTGCCGTAAGGGTCGTTAAGACAGACAGATAAGCAGATGGATTTAAATAGAAAAAAATATAATGGACATCAAAAATGGGTACCGTTCATGCCAACAAAAATTATGTCAACTGTATAATGTACTGTTGGCCAATTTTCAACAAATAGTCACCGAGGATGTATGATTAACTTTAAGACACATAGGAAATTCGATTCGATGAAATTCAAAGAAATAATGAAATTTGAATCTATTGTTCATTACCCTCAAAACAAAATTTACAATAAGATGTACTTGACAAAAACAGCAAATGTCCGAAAAGAGGAAAGAATTGCAAGATGAGAAAGACAGATTAATATGCAATTTCTGAAATATTAGTGGTCTTGTTGTAAAAATGCACTTTTGATTTCTTGCAGAGCAAAAAAATCGAAAGATTATTGAGAAAAGGGACCAGAATCAGGAATTCACTACATTAAATATCTTCATGACAGCGTCCAAACCCGCACGTCATAAAGAGTAAAGGAGTTTTTGGGATAAACAGAAAGTGATTTTCTTTCACATAAACAATATTTGCGAGATCTTTCGGCTTTGCTTGTTTCATTTTCCAAACTTGAAAAAAGCACATTTCAAAACAAAGAAACCAGTCCAGGAAACCATAAGATCTGCCATTTTCCAGTATACTAAGGGTCATACCCAAAAATGATTTCTAAAAACAATCAGAATATGGATAAAAAATTTTATCGACATGAATTTCAATTAAAAGAAAATATTAAGTTGAATTACCAAGACGAAATAATTGGAAAGCGTCTTTTGCTTCTTTCTGAGCACCGAGGACATTATTTATTGAAAAGCCCTCGTAAAAATAATCATAGTATGCCCCAATACGAAAATATTGCTTTACTTCTTCCTCCCTTTCGCAGCGTAAGCATAAAAGTTGAATAAGTACCATGATTCTCATGGTCTCAAGTTCCTAGGAATGAATGTAAATAGACCAAGAATTTGGAGACCATCTTTTTGAAAGGTTCTTAGAGTATATTTTTCAAATTTGCATGCTCCAGTTGAATGCAGTTTACAAGTTAGAGCTAAAAAAAAAGTGTCGTGACCTTAACATAAAAAAAACAACGAAACGGTAGATACAACATTCGTTTTATTTTCTTGCTTTACAGTGCAGTTTAGTTGTCATATTTTCGCTATATACTTATAATTAATTTTTCGTTTGCTGTATGAAACAGATAAATCAAATAAACACATGAATTTGACTAATTGTGCAACTTGAAAAACACAAAAAAATTTATTATCGAACAGATTGACACATGTTGTGGTCGGCGACGAGGCACAATATGGGCTTTGTACACTTGCATATTTTGCCATCAGAGTTTCTTTGGATATCTAAATAGTGTACGATATTATAATCTTAAGTGTGAAAAGAAGAAAACACTTGTCGTGGCCTTCCAATCGACATTTAGATATATCGAAGACGTATATGTTTTATAAATTAACAATGATTATTTCTTATGTCGATACAATATATCTCAGTGAGCTTGAGATAAAAGATATCACAGAGTCTGACAGATCTGTTTCATATATGGATAGTTTACTTGAAAAAAGACGTTAATGGCAATTTAACAACGAAGCTCTATAATAAACGTAATAACTTAACTTTTCTATCAGCAACTTCCCTTACTTATGCAGCAATAAACCTTCATCACCTGCATACGGAGTTTAGATCTCTCAGTTGATTCGATACGCAAGAGCATGCTGTACGTATGAACAATTTCTAAAACGAAGTAAATTATTGACAAACATGTTGATGAAACAAGCATTTCAGCTGTCTCGTTTAAAGTCACAATTTTGTAATTTCAATACTCAAAACAATGACTTGGTCAGCAAATACAATTTATCATTGAGTCAAATGCTGATTGACGTTTTTCATACTAATTGCAAGTCCATTACTTATACACTGAATTGTCGACGGTTTTTCCCATTATTTCCTGATTATGACAAGGGGCACACGCGGGTTTGACCGGTCGGCAAGGAATGCTTACTCCTCCATGGCACCTGATCCAACCTCTGATGTTGTGGATGTCCGTGTTTGCTGTGCTCCTATTTTGTATTGTTTTATGGACTTTTGATCTTGAATACTGATTATTATCTCCATATGTTTCATGTATATTTTAACTGCAGATTCTGGTCAAATAACCATTTTACATGTAAAAATATAGAGTTTGATAATGACAATGAAATCAAAAGGAAAGAGATCATTTGTTAAATTAGTTTTACTGATATTTAAATTAAATACATAAAAAGTCGCACGAATTAAATTTTGATGTTTTTATTCAAAATCGAATGAAAAATATGAGATAAGTTTTACCGGTCTCAATTTTGCAAAAAACTGTGATGTTTTAAAATTGAATATCTCCATCTTTTACTACTTTAACACTTGAAAAATCTTTCTAAAAATCCGCCTTAATTTTTATTTCATCTCTACTCCTCCTACCATATTATTCAGAATAAGAACTATTTGTAGACCAGGTGAACCATTGATCCAGAACAAGAGCAGAGTTAGAAATTATTATATTTGTACCTTAAGCTTTTTTTTCGGATGTGGGGGTGTACAAAAACTACGTAGTTATATACATCACGTATGAAATAACGACATAAAGGCAATCACAGCTTAATATAGAGATATGAATCTTTGTTTATGTGAATGAATACAAATAAGTATTCGTTTTTTAAAGTCTTGTTATGGACCATGTGATCATTATTTCGTCAACCTAAACTAAATTATATTTTTGTTTTACAGGTGTTTGAAATATCAATAAAAATATATAACAGAATGCTGATGCTTTTATTTAACCATTGTATACAGAGCACAAAAACATATACCACGGACTAAAAGCAGAGTCAATCTAGAAATTGCTTTTCATCAGATATATTAATTTTTTTTTATTTTCCACGGTCTTGTATGCTACTGTATACAAAGTATATTTCAACACTTAGTATGCTATCGGAATAGGAGAAGTTGTCGCTGATCTTGAATCTTCACAGAGTTTGTATTCTCTGCAGGTACAACACTGAGGTAACTCCAAGGTCTCCAGTTCAAATCGACGAAAGTAAGGACAGAAAACCCAGACATTGAAGAAGCGGTGTCGATCAGGCAGACAAGCACTTTTTACAGAACCATTCTTTGAGCAGTCACTGTGAGGATTTTATTTTAATTTTTAGTAAATATTGAAAGGAAAAATGACTTATTGCGAATAAAATGGAAGAAGAAGAAAAAAGGTGAGTTAAAATGCTAAAATAAGATTTTAAAATACTAAATTCATGACAAACTGTTTAGCTGATTAAAAAAATCAAACTTACACATTTGCTTCACAGTTTGCATATGTTATACATTGCCGGTTAGGGTATACAACGTAGCATGTTTCACTGTTCCTAACTATTGCTGTTACGTGCTTGTATTCGCTTGGGCAAATGTTTGTCAGTCCAATACTCGATATTTTGCTGGAAGATTTTTCATTTTTTAAAATCAAAGATGAGATTTCAAAACCATATTTTATGATCAGATTTACACATTGAAAAAGTAAAAGCATTTACCTTGGTTCGCAATCATATGATTTTTGCTCAAGAAACTTCTTAATTCCTGGTCTGCACTTTAAAGCTCGAAGAAGTTTTCTCCTGAAATATATTAAATTCTGAATTCATAATGTTTTGAATGTGTTGTTTCTTTCTTAATTGATATAAGTAGAAGGTCTCGTACACAACCTAAACTTTGTTTCAGTACCGAAAAAGTATAAATATACAAAATTAATATGGAATTAGAGGAAGAAACTCGAACCTGAGAGTTAATGACTGACAGTTAGACTCGACCTCCAGCTTCGGGATCGTAGGCCCTTTCTCCCAGCATCCCTTCTTGAAATCATACGTTCCATTGCCAAATGTTACGGCATCACATTTCTTCTCGGAAGCACCAATGGAGCGGGCAAGAAAGAGAAACGAGGCGATAAGGAACCAAACACACTGAAATATTAAGGTTTGTATAATAACATTCATAACCATATTCATCACATAGTAAGGAGATAATTTTTAACAAAATTAGGCATACTGGTCAAAGTGAGTAAAATTCAGATTTAATTGGTATTTAAAACAAGACAATCACATTTGGATAGATATTTTATGACAGAAGGTGAGGTTTAATGCATTGCAAGAAATATTGATGATTTTAAGGCAAAAATCATCCAAGAACAATTTGTTTGTCAGTTTTTGTTTTAGATAAAAGCTTGTATCCACTCTTCATCGGATACACCTACCATGAGCCCTATATATTTTTTTAATGATCTGATAGACAAATTGAATTTAATATAAAAATGTAATTCAAAAATCTACGCAATTCAAAGGTTCATTAAAAAAGTCTACAGAATATTATAGAATTAATTATCCTTGAAGATCTTTACTTCCCTTTTTAATTCATTTCCAATATAAATACTTATTATCATAAGGTTATTTTGATATTTCGAATGAGATATCTTAAAAAACTGATAAAATAGATGTACCATATTTTGTTATTTAATTTAGCCGTAAACTCGTTATAAATATGAAATATATATGAGTCTGCTATAATCTTATAAATAGGAAGATAAAAAATAATAAACCAATTCTATTTAAAGCCTTTTGATGGAATACGATATGGGAGCAGAGCAAACGCGGGCTTAAAATAGATGTGGAATAAGGTGCAAAGAAGAAGTGACTGTCCCCTGGTAACTGGTCACACCCGCCGTGTGTGTCTTGTAATGGTCAGGTTAACAAAACAGAATCTAATGACCACACCTTTTTTTTTAAATTCAGAATCATTTTTCATTTCAGGAAAGACTTAATATTTGCTTACATGTACGTACAAGAAAGAAATGTTACTAATGCTGTTATGTCCCCTCAGAAAAAAGCCACTATTGTTATAAATTCGAAATAACTAGGTCCGTACGGAGCGAAAAATTTAACAGCTGTTGTATCAAAGGTGATGAATTAAAAAAAAATTTGTGCTCTCAATTATTTTGAACTATTAAAGATAATATATTTAATCAAGAAAATTATGAGAATCAATTTGTTTTTAATGTAATTAACACAATCTTAAATGTTTTTAAAAATGAAGTCCTTAAATTTTTAATGTATAAAAAATTATGTAATTTAACAAGTTTTACCTGCATGATACCAGACTTTGACGTTCCTGGAACCAGTGATTATTAACCTATTATTCAAACTCTTTATATACCTTTTATTACTTGTATTAGAATGCAAAAAATCATTATCAAATTTTATTATATTTGATGCTATAGATAAAGTGCAGGCGTAGAAATTTTATCATTTTGCGTTAAAATCTTGAGTTTTTTGTTTTAAAATCTGAATTAGAATGTGAATCACGCATCTCAGATAAAATTTACTGTGAGTTGCTAAGTGGTACTATTGTATTTTATCATTTTTTCTCCCAGTGCGATTGGTCATTGTAGTACCTATAAATAGTAATTAGTAGTATAAAATGAATAATATTGTAGCATTTGTATATTATATAAAAATGTAAAATATTTAACTATCTACATTTTTGCATATTTGGTTTTCCGATTAGGTTAATGAGATTAATCAAGAAAGTTGCCTTTTAATTTTGTATTTTGGTGGGTTTTTTTCTATATGATTTAAAATTTTAAAGAATATCAATTAATAATATTGAAGTTATTCTGAGTTTGGTTTAAAATAAATTACAGCATTTATCTTGAATACAACTCTCGATACCGTAACTGAACTCGACGAAACAGATAAAAATACATGCTATGTACTTTCGATGGGGTGAAATTTTATCTTCTAAAAAATCATTTTGCAACAAAAAAGCATGCACTTTCTTTTCTTTTAAGGAATGTGAAGATTCTGATTTGTTACATATAGAATACATATCTGATTTTGAAAAAAAAACTTTTGTAATAATTTAAAAATCAATTGAATATTAAACTAAAATGGCAAAAATTTTCCATTCAATATTTAAATTAAAAAATGCACTAACTGTCTACCTTAATAATAAATTGTTTAAAGAATTTTTTCGCTGAAAATACTCATTCAATACCGTTAGTTACCGCTATACATATATATGGCTTTTTTTAAGCTTAAAATTAAAAATACGAGATTCAGTGTAGATTTATAATAAAATGATATTCATTAAGTCGATAAATTTAAATCTTTAATATATATGAAATGCGATTGATTTAAGAAGTGGAATTTACAGGAAAGTCCTATCGCTATATGAAGTAACAAAACAAGTAAAAACGATTTTCTTTATGCTAGTAATTCTGAACTTATCAGATTTGCGCCATATGTGATTTTATATATGTAGTAAAGTCCATTAGTAAATAATTTTTCAAAATTGCGTGTATTAAATGTATTTGTAATTTACAAAATTGTTTTTATATAAATTTTTACACTTAATATGTACTCGTCATTTTCATCTGAATATAGATTTCATTCCTTTTCTTGCTTCTTTAATACAGTAAAGAAATTACATTCTTAATTTATATAAGGGCTATTTTCTTTCTTAATTTTTGTCAGCATATCATTGGCATGTTATTAGGCATTTTACTCAATCATCGAAATAGTTACACCAAGAATGTTTTGCTAAGTGTATTTTAGATACTAACTTATGTAATCTGCCTTTGCAAAATAAAAAAAAAGAAAGATATAATTTTTAACATCGTGTCAAAATATGTTATTTGCAAAACCAGTGCAATTTTAGATTGACTTAATTTATAAATCTTCATTCCTGGAAAAATCGTTTGCGTGAATGTGTGTAATTTTTACTTAATTAATAAAAATGCTTTTAAAACATACAAAAAGTATTTTTTTCTAAACACATAAAAGGTTCAAACTCATATTATAAAAATGATTTGGGCTCATTGTCAGCTTCTATTCGAAGAGGTCTGTGTCTGCTTTGTTCCTAGTTTTTTTTATTGTCACGTTAGTGTTGAATGCTTTATAACCCTCTATTCTATTTAATTTTCATCAACACATTAAACACTTCAGAAATTGAAGTTTGTCAACAACAAAAGCGTTAGATTCAAATGGAATAAGCTTTGGGATTTATTTTTCCCAAATAAAGTTTTGTCTGATAGTGATGTTAGGAAAATCTGATACAGGAAATAGAAATAGATGTAATTTTTTTTATCACAGCATACATTATAAAATATGAAGTATGCTTAAAAACAATATTTAGTATAATTCAGCATATTGCGGATTTTTGTGTACGTTATAAATTCACAAGCCGTGCTATACATATTAGTTTTGAAAATAAATTAAATTCTTCTCATTTAATTCATTTTTTTTTTCTTAAATCCTGATGGAATTCTAAACAATTGTCTTTCGGATGAAAAAATTTTATATCAATTTATTATCAACATGCATTACCTTTTAATTGAATTAAAATGAAAAACACATAAACACTGAAACACACTTTAAAGATTTTGGATGGAATTAGCGGTCGCAATTGTGTTCAAATTACATGTTGATGCAAATACTAAAATGATACTCTGGTTTCTCAGATCCACCAATGTAAATTCCAAATAAATGTTATGTGAGCAATGAGCTCACTGAATGCACTGCCTCCCATATGGATATATTGAAAGTGTCCATGATTTTCTGTGGGAAACCCAAGATATGTGTTGGATCAAAAAGTTAAATAGAAGATGCACAATGGCAATATGTAAAAAAAAGATTCTGTGAAAGTTTCATCAAATTTCTTTTTAGTGGTATGAGAGGAGTTGCAGAGAGAGATGGGTACCCGAAAGCGTAACAGACTGACGGACGGACAGACAGATGGACGTAGAGACGGACATCCCGATTACTATATACCCTTCTGCTTTTCAAACTGGGGGTATGATAAACTATGGTAGCTAAATAAGCAACGGGCACGGAGAGTTGCAAGACCATTGTTCCAGGACTTGAAAGTTTGTGGGCAAGGTATACATAACATTTTATTATTGCTGTGTAAGAAAAAAGAGACCAAGCAAAACATAAATTGATAAGATCTCTGAATTTTGGATTTATGTCATATTGTTTGCCAGAGATAAGCTACTTTTCTCTCCAGCATGTTTTCGATTATCTGAAATTTTATTCCAATTTAGTCTAAACAAAAATTTTACTATTACAGTGTGAACTCTTCGTGAGCAAGAAGCAAATTGTTTAAAAGTTTACCTTGACCTTTGCACCTGATCACGTGATACATCTTTGCAGTTTATGTACATATACTGTGTTCACTCTGATAAGAATAATGATAGGCAAATAACTAAAACTTTTTGAGTTGCTGTTAATGTAAAAATACCATTATCAAAATAAGATATTTATTGAATTTATATAAAATTGAATAATCATAAAACTTAAAAGAAAAATAAAAGTGCATGCTACTTCGACATCTCAAAAGTAAATAAAAAAATACTTGTATTTGATGAGGTTAACATTTTAAAGCTAATAATTATTTTCTTTAATTTGCATGCACAAAAGCACATTACATATTTTGTAGAAGTATCAAATGAATATATATTTTTTCTTCCTTTCATCTTGAATGTCATTTATATAAATGTAAAGTTTAACCTAGACGCAGGTACAAATACTTCTATGTCATGTCTGATAATTGTTTTAGATTTGTAAAATTGCGTTTTGTAGCCTGCAATAAGCTCGGCAAGTTCTATTTAGCCGTATAGAATAAACTTATGACTTAAAAAGAAAACTACACGCTTTTCGCTGCTGCAGAAATTATTCTTATAACATGAATCTAATTAATGACAAAAATTTCAAGAATACCTGTTTAGTATCCATCCTTAAGTTTTTTTAATTGTTTTGAATTAAATCTCATATAGCTCTACTGAAAACCGTTAACTATTCCTGCCAATTGTCTTTATGTAAGAGTAGGTATATAAAAACATTTGCAAAAGTAAATATAAGTGTTTACATTTAAAAGAAATAAGCCCCTTCATTTTTCCTTTATAATGTTAAAATAAGTGAGAACAAATGAGAAAACAAGAAGAATAAAGACTTTTCTTAATTATATTTTGAACTTTATCAACGAAAGATGCGTTTCAGTCTGAATGCCTTTAAAACTATAGCTATAAAGTACAAATCTACAATACAAGTTTTATAAAATAATTCGCTTTGATCGGTAAATATGTATGAGATGTTTAGGAAAAAAATTAGATGACAGATGTCAGAATTGCGACTTCATATATTAATATTTTTTATGAAACTCAAAAATATTTAGCATATAAAAATGATGACAGAGACATTTTTGACACCAACTGGAATCATTGGAATCAATTGTTTTCATAAAATACTATAAAATGAAATAGTCTTATTAATGTAAAGGAATTAACATGCCATCTCTCTCTCTCCCTCTCCTTCATTCCCTCCCCCCTTCTCTCTCTCTCAAAAACCAATCTGTAATATAATAAATTGAGTATTGTGGTTTATGATACAGATTGTGTAAAATAAATAAAGAATTAATAAAAAAAAAAGATCTGGTGAATATTGTCATTGTGAAAAAATATTAATTATCTGTTTATTCCGAAAACCTCTTTGTTCTTCAGGGGATGCGGGTTTGGACGCTGTCATGAAGAAATTTAATGTAGTGGATTCCTGATTCTTGGTCCTTCCTCTAGTAAACCTTTCGATTTTTTTGCAAACAATTTGCTTTTTAAACTCGTCCAGAAATTAAACTCTCACCCCGAATACGAATTTAAACAACGATACCACTAATATTTAAGAAAATTGCATATAAATCTGTCTTTGTGCCTTTGCAATTCCTTGCTCTCGCCAGACCTTCGCTGTTTTTGTCAAATGCATCTTATGGTAATTTTTGTTTTGAGGATTTTTAGCAATAGATCCGAGTTCCATTATCTGTTTGAATATAAAAAAAACTTGGATAACTCCAATTACTGATATATAGTATATATTTGAAAATAGTAAGATATTTGTAGCTTCTTTCCCCAAACAGTTACCTTGTGGAATTCTCTCCCACACTCAGTGGTGGCAGCGGCCTCTCTGAGCCAGTTCAGAACTCTGATCCCATGCTATGTCCCATGACTCTTATATTTATAAAAACAAGTAGATCGCAATGTAAATACACATTTTTCATGCACAATTTTGTAAATTGTTTTTCATTGCACTAGGTTTATTTATACCTTCTATGGCACTTAGTTTTTTTTTCTTTTTTCACATACGTTTTATAATAAAAATTTAGAGTTCCGTTTGCGCAGGGCCAGCGTATAATCATCAGGGTTGATGGAACGCTGTAATATGTAGATGTAGATGTGTCGTTTTCACTCATTTTACAAAATATAGGATGACCTTTGAGTACTGAGTTTTTTTTTTTACCGTCAAACATTTCTTTAAAAAAGTGTAAAATACCCCCGATGTGATGTCTATCAAATTTGCTTTGTGTCCTCACGTCAATCCTACATCATCAATTATTATTTGTTGAAATTTGGCAAACGGTAAATAAGTTGATATAATTTTTTGTTAGCAATGACGGTACCCATTTTTGATGCGCATTATATAGTTTTCTATCATTGAAATCCACCTGCTCATTTGTCTATAAAACAAGAATTGGTTGCTGTAAATGTCACATATTTTAGTGAATATTTATTTTGGATTTTCAACAAGTTTTACAGCAGCCTTGATGAAGCTTTTATTTTCACTCTAGTTTACCGATTCTTTACCATTCATTTATAATGCAGTGTCTCGAATAGCCCTTTTTTCCCAGTTTTCACAATGAAACTATGAGATGAAAAGTGGTCACATAAACTGTTATAAAATTATTAAAGATTCAATTATGAGAGAAAGTCAAGTTTAATGTCATATGATATCTGTATTGTTTCTCATGCAGTTCGGGACATTATTTATTGAACAGCCCTCGTAGAGTAAAATTAAACGCTTCATTCAAACTGCCGTAAGACTCCTTAAGACAGAGAAATGTGCAGATGAATTTAAATTGAAAAAAATATAATGGACATCAAAAATGGGTACCGTTCATGCCAACAAAAATTATAACAACCGTATAATGTACTGTTGGCCAATTTTCAACAAATAATCACCGAGGATGTATGATTAATAAACCTTCATCAGCTGCATACGGAGTTTAGATTTCTCAGTTGATTCGATGCGCAAGAGCATGCTGTGCGCATGAACAATTTCTAAAACGAAGTAAATTATTGACAAACATGTTGATGAAACAAGGATTTCAGCTCTCTCGTTTAAAGTCACAATTTTGTAACTTCTAAAGTCAAAACAATGACCTAGTCAGCAAATATAATTCATCATTGAGTCAAATGCTGATTGACGTTTTTCATACTAATTGCAAGTCCATTACTTATACACTGAATTGTCGACGGTTTTTCCCATTATTTCCGGATTATGAAAAGGGGCAAAAGGAGCGGTCGGCATGGGAATGCTTACTCCTCCATGGCACCTGTACCACCTCTGATGTTTCGGAGGTCCGTGTTTGCTGTGCTCCTATTTTGTATAATGGACTTTTAACCTTAAATACTGTTCGTTATCTCCATATGTTTCATGTTTATTTTTTATTGCTGATTCTGATCCTATAATAATTTTTACACAAAGCAATTTAGAGTTTGATAATGATAATGAAATCAAAAGGAAAGAGATCATCTTTTGAATTAGTTTTACTGGTATTCAAATGAAAGATATAAAAAGTTGCAAGAATTTAATTTTGATGCTTTTATTCAAAATTAAATGAAAAACATTAGATAGGTTTTACCGGTCTCAATTTTGTAAAAAAAAAAAAAACTGTGATATTTTAAAATTGAATATCACCATCTTTTATTACTTTAACTCTCAAAAATTCTTTTGAAAATTTGCCTTGATTTTAATTTTATCTCTTCTCCTCCTACCAGATTTATCCAGAATGAGAACTATTTGTAGACCAGGTGAACCATTGATCCAGAACAGGAGGAGAGTTAGAAACTATTATGTTTTGTACCTTAAGCTTTTTTACCGAGGGGTGGGGTGTACAAAAACTACGTAGTTATCTATGTCACGTATGAAATAACGACATAAAGGCACTCACAGCTAGATATTAAAATATAAATCTTTGTTTATGTGAATGAATACAAATAAGTATTCGTTTTTTAAAGTCTTGTTATGGAACATGTGATCATTATTTCGTCAACCTAAAGTAAATTATATTTTTGTTTTACAGGTGTTTGAAATATCAATAAAAATATATAACAGAATGCTGATGCTTTTATTTAACCATTGTATACACAGCACAAAAACATATACCACGGACTAAAAGCAGAGTCAATCTAGAAATTGCTTTTCATCAGATATATTAATTTTTTTATTTTCCACGGTCTTGTATGCTACTGTATACAAAGTATATTTCAACACTTAGTATGCTATCGGAATAGGAGAGGTTGTCGCTGATCTTGAATCTTCACAGAGTTTGTATTCTCTGCAGGTACAACACTGAGGTAACTCCAAGGTCTCCAGTTCAAATCGACGAAAGTAAGGACAGAAAACCCAGACATTGAAGAAGCGGTGTCGATCAGGCAGACAAGCACTTTTTACAGAACCATTCTTCGAGCAGTCACTGTGAGGATTTTATTTTAAATTTTAGTAAAAATTGAAAGGAAAAATGACTTATTGCGAATAAAATGGAAGAAGAAAAAGGTGAGTTAAAATGCTAAAATAAGATTTTAAAATACTAAATTCATGACAAACTGTTTAGCTGATTAGAAAAATCAAACTTACACATTTGCTTCACAGTTTGCATATGTTATACATTGCCGGTTAGGGTATACAACGTAGCATGTTTCACTGTTCCTAACTATTGCTGTTACGTGCTTGTATTCGCTTGGGCAAATGTTTGTCAGTCCAATACTCGATATTTTGCTGGAAGATTTTTCATTTTTTAAAATCAAAGATGAGATTTCAAAACCATATTTTATGATCAGATTTACACATTGAAAAAGTAAAAACATTTACCTTGGTTCGCAATCATATGATTTTTGCTCAAGAAACCTCTTAATTCCTGGTCTGCACTTTAAAGCTCGAAGAAGTTTTCTCCTGAAATATATTGAATTCTTAATTCATAATGTTTTGAATGTGTTGTTTCTTTCTTAATTGATATAAGTAGAAGGTATCGTACACAACCTAACTTTGTTTCAGTACCGAAAAAGTATAAATATACAAAATTAATATGGAATTAGAGGAAGAAACTCGAACCTGAGAGTTAATGACTGACAGTTAGACTCGACCTCCAGCTTCGGGATCGTAGGCCTTTTCTCCCAGCATCCCTTCTTGAAATCATACGTTCCATTGCCAAATGTTACGGCATCGCATTTCTTCTCGGAAGCACCAATGGAGCGGGCAAGAAAGAGAAACGAGGCGATAAGGAACCAAGCACACTGAAATATTAAGGTTTGTATAATAACATTCATAACCATATTGATCACATAGTAAGGAGATAATTTTTAACAAAATTAGGCATACTGGTCAAAGTGAGTAAAATTCAGATTTAATTGGTATTTAAAACAAGACAATCACATCTAGATAGATATTTTATGAAAGAAGGTGAGGTTTAATGCATTGCAAGAAATATTGATGATTTTCAGGCAAGAATCATCCAAGAACAATTTGTTTGTCAGTTGTTTTTTTTTTTAGATAAAAGCTTGTATCCACTCTTCATCGGATACACCTACCATGAGCCCTATATATATATTTTTTTACTGATCTGATAGACAAATTAAATTTAATATAAAAATGTAATTCAAAATTCTAAGCAATTCAAAGGTTCAATAAAAAAGTCTACAGAATATTATAGAATTAATTATCCTTGAAGATCTTTACTTCCCTTTTTAATTCATGTCCAATATAAATACTTATTATCATAAGGTTATTTTGATATTTCGAATGAGATATCTTAAAAAACTGATAAAATAGATGTACCATATTTTGTTATTTAATTTAGCCGTAAACTTGTTATAAATATGAAATATATATGAGTCTGCTATAATCTTATAAATAGGAAGATAAAAAATAACAGTAAACCAATTCTATTTAAAGCCTTTTGATGGAATACGATATGGGAGCAGAGCAAACGCGGGCTTAAAATAGATGTGGAATAAGGTGCAAAGAAGAAGTGACTGTCCCCTGGTAACTGGTCACACCCGCCGTGTGTAACTTGTAATGGTCAGGTTAACAAAGCAGAATCTAATGACCATACCATTTTTTTAAAATTCATCATCATTTTTCATTTCAGGAAAGACTTAATATTTGCTTACATGTACGTACAAGAAAGAAATGTTAATAATGCTGTTATGTCCCCTCAGAAAAAAGCCACTATGGTTATAAATTCGAAATAACTAGGTCCGTACGGAGCGAAAAATTTAACAGCTGTTGTATCAAAGGTGATGAAAAAAAAATGTGCTCTCAATTATTTTGAACTATTAAAGATAATATATTTAATTAAGAAAATTATGAGAATCTATTTGTTTTTAATGTAATAAACACAATCTTAAATGTTTTTAAAAATGAAGTCCTTAAATTTTTAATGTATAAAAAATTAAGTAATTTAACAAGTTTTACCTGCATGATACCAGACTTTGACGTTCCTGGAACCAGTGATTATTAACCTTTCATTCAAACTCTTTATATACCTTTTATTACTTGTATGAGAATGCAAAAAATCATTATCAAATTTTATTATATTTGATGGTATAGATAAAGTGCACGCGTAGAAATTTTATCATTTTGCGTTAAAATCTTCAGTTTTTTGTTTTCAAAATCTGAATTAGAATGTGAAACACGCATTTCAGATAATATCAACTGTGGGTTACTAAGTGGTACTGATGTATTTTATCATTTTTTTCCTAGTCCGATTGGTACCTATATATACAATTGTATAAAATGAATAATATTGTAGTACTTGTATTGAATATAAATATGGAAAATATTTCACTATATACATATTTGCATATTTGGTTTTCCGATTAGGTTAATGATATTAATCAATAAAGATGCTTTTAAATTTTGTATTTTGGTTTTTTTTCTATATGATTTTAAATTTTACAGAACATCTCTTTAAAATAGTGAGGTTCTTCTGAGTTTGGTCTGAAATAAATCACAGCATTAATTTTGATTAAATCACAGCTTGAATTTTAATTAAATCTCTCGATACTGTAACTGAACTTGATGAAACAGATAATAGTACATGCTACATGTATGTACTTTGGATGGGGTGATATTTTATCTTCTGAAAAATCATTATGCAACAAAAAAGCATGCACTTTCTTTTCTTGTAAGGAATGTGGATATTCTGATTTGTTGCACAAAGAATTAATATCTGACTTTGAAAAAAAAACCTTTGTAATAATTAAAAAAATCATTTGAATATTAAACTAAATGACAAAGATTTCGCCATCATTATTTTAATTAAATAATGTCCTAATTTTCTACATTAATAATAAATTGTTTAAATAATTTTTGTCGCCGAAAATACTCATTAAATTCTGTTAGTTACCGCTATATATGGCGTATTTTAACTTAAAATTAAAATAACAAAATTAGGTGTAGATTTATAATAATGATGATATTTATTTAGTCGGTAAAATTAAATCTCTTATAAATATATATGAAATGCGATTGATTGAAGAAGTGTAGTTTACAGGAAAGTGCTATCTCTTTATGAAGTAACAAAACAAATAAAAAAGATTTTCTTTATGTCAGTAAGTCTGAACTTATCAGAATTGTCAGCATGTCATTGGCATATTATAAGGTATTAAACTCAACCATGGAAATAGTTACATCAAGAAGTTTTGCAAAGTGTATTTTAGATACTTACTCATATAACCTGACTTTGCAAAATAAAAAAGAATTTGATTTTTGAGATATTGTCAAAATATGCGATATGCAAAACCAGTGCAATTTTATATTGACTTCATTTATAAATCTTCATTCCAGGGAAAATTGTTTGGTGATTGTTTATAATTTTTCCTTAATTAATAAAAAAAGCTTTTAAAACATGCAATAGGGTTTTTTTCTAAACACATAAAAGGTTCAAACTCATATTATAAAAAAAGATTTGGGCTCATTGTCAGCTTCTATTCGTAGAGGTCTGTGTCTGCTTTGTTCCCATTTTTTTTATTGTCACGTTAGTGTTGAATGCTCTATAACCCTCTATTCTATTTAATTTTCATCAACACATTAAACACTTCAGAAATTGTTGTTTGTCAACAACAAAAGCGTTAGATTCAAATGGAATAAGCTTTGGGATTTACTTTTCCCAAAATAAAGTTTTGTCTGATAGTGATGTTAGGAAAATCTGATACAGGAAATAGAAATAGATGTATTTTTTTTTATCACAGCATACATGATAAAATATGAAGTATGCTTAAAAACAATATTTAGCATGATTCAGCATATTGCGGATTTTTGTGTACGTTATAAATTCACAAGCCGTGCTATACATATTAGTTTTGAAAATAAATTAAATTCTTTTCATTGAGTTCTATTTGTTTTCTTACATCCTGATGGAATTCTAAACAATTGTCTTTCGGATGACAAAATTTAATATCAATTTATTATCAACATGCATTACCTTTTAATTGAATTAAAATGAAAAACACATAAACACTGAAACACACTTTAAAGATTTTGGATGAAATTAGCTGTCGCAATTGTGTTCAAATTACATGTCGATGCAAATACTAAAATGATACTCTGGTTTCTCAGATCCACCAATGTAAATTCCAAATAAATGTTATGTGAGAAATGAGCTCACTGAATGCACTGCCTCCCATATGGATATATTGAAAGTTTCCATGATTTTCTGCGGGAAACCCAAGACATGTATTGGATCAAAAAGTTAAATAGAAGATGCACAATGGCAATATGTAAAAAAAAGATTCTGTGAAAGTTTCATCAAATTTCTTTTTAGTGGTATGAGAGGAGTTGCAGAGAGAGATGGGTACCCGAAAGCGTAATAGACTGACGGACGGACAGACAGACGGACGTAGAGACGGACATCCCGATTACTATATACCCTTCTGTTTTTGAAACTGGGGGTATAATAAACTATGGTAGCTAAATAAGCAACGGATACGGAGAGTTGCAAGACCATTGTTCCAGGACATGAAAGTTTGTGGGTAAGGTATACCAAACATTTTATCATTGCTGTGTAAGAAAAAAGAGACCAATCAAAACATTAATTCATAAGATCTTTGAATTTTGGATTTATGTCATATTGTTTGCCAGAGATAAGTAAGTTTTCTCTCCAGTACCTTTTCGATTATCTGAAATTTTATTCCAATTTAGTCTAAACAAAAATTTTACTATTACAGTGTGAACTTTTCGTGAGCAAGAAGCAAATTGTTTAAAAGTTTACCTTGACCTTTGCACCTGATCACGTGATACATCTTTGCAGTTTATGTACATATACTGCGTTCACTCTGATAAGAATAATGATAGGCAAATAACTAAAACTTTTTGAGTTGCTGTTAACGCAAAAATACCATAATGAAAATCAGATATTTATTAAATTTATATAAAATTGAATAATTATAAAACTTAAAAGAAAAATAAAAGTGCATGCTTCTTCGACATCTCAAAAGTAAATAAAAAATTACTTGTATTTGATGAGGTTAACATTTTAAAGCTTATAATTATTTTCTTTAATTTGCATGCACAAAATTACATTACATATTTTGTAGAAGTATCAAATGAATATATATTTCTTCTTTCTTTCATCTTGAATGTCTTTTATATAAATGTAAAGTTTAATCTAGACGCAGGTACAAATACTTCTATGTCATGTCTGATAATTGTTTTAGATTTGTAAAATTGAGTTTTGTTGCCTGCAATAAGGTTGGCATGTTCTATTTAGCCGTATAGAATAAACTTATGACTTAAAAAAAACTACACGCTTTTCGCTGCTGCAGAAATTATTCTTATAACATGAATCTAATCAATGACAAAAATTTCACGAATACCTGTTCAGTATCCATTCTTAAGTTTTTTTAATTGTTTTTAATTAAATCTCATATAGCTCCACTGAAAACCGTTAACTATTCCTGCCAATTGTCTTTATGTAAGAGTACGTATATAATAACATTTGCAAAAGTAAATATAAGTGTTTAGATTTAAAAGAAATAAGCCCCTTCATTTTTCTTTAATCGTGTTAAAATAAGTGAGAACAAATGAGAAAACAAGAAGAATAAAGACTTTTCTAAATTATATTTTGAACTTTATCAACAAAAGATGCGTTTCAATCTGAATGTCTTTAAAACTATAGCTATAAAGAACAAATCTACAATACAAGTTTTTTAAAATAATTGGCTTTGTTCGGTAAATATGTATGAGATGTTTAGGAAAAAAATTAGATGACAGATGTCAGACTTGCGACTTCATATATTAAATATTTTTTATGAAACTCAAAAATATTTAGCATATAAAAATGATGACAGAGACATTTTTGACACCAACTGCAATCATTGGAATCAATTGTTTTTATAAAATGCTATAAAATGAAATAGTCTTATTAATGTAAAGGAATTAACATGCCATCTCTCTCTCTCCCTCTCCTTCCTTCCCCCCCTCTCTCTCTCTCTCTCAAAAACCAATCTGTTAAATGATAAATTGAGTATTGTGGTTTATGATACAGATTGTGTAGAATAAATAAAAAAATTTCTGGCGAATATTGTTATTGTGAAAAAATATTAATTATCTGTTTATCCCGAAAACCTCTTTGTTCTTCAGGGGATGCAGGTTTGGACGCTGTCATGAAGAAATTTAATGTAGTGGATTCCTGATTCTGGGTCCTTCCTCTAGTAAACCTTTTGATTTTTTTTGCAAACAATTCGCTTTCTAAACTCGTCCAGAAATTAAACTCTCACCCCGAATACGAATTTAAACAACAATACCACTAATATTTAAGAAAATTGCATATAAATCTGTCTTTGTGCCTTTGCAATTCCTTGCTCTCGTCAGACCTTCGCTGTTTTTGTCAAGTGCATCTTATGGTAATTTTTGTTTTGAGGAATTTAGCAATAGATCCAAGTTCCATTATCTGTTTGAATATAAAAAAAAACTCCAATTACTGATATATAATATATCTTTGAAAAAAGTAAGATATTTGTAGCTTCTTTCCCCATCGAGTTACCTTGTGGAATTCTCTCCCACACTCAGTGGTGGCAGCGGCCTCATTGGACCAGTTCAGAACTCTGGTCCCAAGCTATGTCCCATGACTCTTATATTTATAAAAACAAGTAGATCACAATGTAAATACACATTTTTCATGCACAATTTTGTAAACTGTTTTTCATTGCACTAGGTTTATTTATACCTTCTATGGCACTTAGTTGTTTTTTTTTCACATACGTTTTATAATAAAAATTTAGAGTTCCGTTTGCGCAGGGCCAGCGCATAATCATTAAGGTTGATGGAACGCTGTAATATGTAGATGTAGATGTGTCGTTTTCACCAATTTCACAAAATATAGGATGACCTTTGAGTACTGAGTTTTTTTTTTTACCGTCAAACATTTCTTTAAAAAAGTGTAAAATACCCCCGATGTGATGTCTATCAAATTTGCTTTGTGTCTTCAAGTCAATTCTACATCATCAAGTATTATTTGTTGAAATTTGGCAAACGGTAAATAAGTTGATATAATTTTTTGTTGGCAATGACGGTACCCATTTTTGATGCGCATTATATAATTTTCTATCATTGAAATCCACCTGCTCATTTGTCTATAAAACAAGAATTGGTTGCTGTCAATGTCACATATTTTAGTGAATATTTCTTTGGGATTTTCAACAAGTTTTACAGCAACTTTGATGAAGCTTTTATTTTCACTCTAGTTTACCGATTCTTTACCATTCATTTATAATGCAGTGTCTTGAATAGCCCTTTTTTCCCAGCTTTCACAATGAAACTATGAGATGAAAAGTGGTCACATAAACTGTTATAAAATCATTAAAGATTCAATTATGAGAGAAAGTCAAGTTTAATGTCATATGATATCTGTATTGTATCTCATGCAGTTCAGGACATTATTTATTGAACAGCCCTCGTAGAGTAAAATTAAACGCTTCATTCAAACTGCCGTAAGACTCCTTAAGACAGACAAATGTGCAGATGGATTTAAATAGAAAAAATATAATGGACATCAAAAATGGGTACCGTTCATGCCAACAAAAATTATAACAACTGAATAATGTACTGTTGGCCAATTTTCAACAAAAAATCACCGAGGATGTATGATTAATAAAACTTGATCAGCTGCATATGGAGTTTAGATTTCTCAGTTGATTCGATGCGCAAGAGCATGCTGTACGCATGAACAATTTCTAAAACGAAGTAAATTATTGACAAACATGTTGATGAAACAAGCATTTCAGCTGTCTCGTTTAAAGTCACAATTTTGTAACTTCTAAAGTCAAAACTATGACCTAGTCAGCAAATATAATTCATCATTGAGTCAAATGCTGATTGACATTTTTCATACTAATTGCAAGTCCATTACTTATACACTGAGTTGTCGACGGTTTTTTTCGTATTATTTCCGGATTATGAAAATGGGCACACATCGGATGTGAGCGGTCGGCATGGGAATCCTTACTCCTCCATGGCACCTGTACCACCTCTGATGTTTCGGAGGTCCGTGTTTGTTGTGCTCCTATTTTGTATAATGGACTTTTAATCTTAAATACTGTTCGTTATCTCCATATGTTTCATGTATATTTTTTATTGCTGATTCTGATCCAATAATCATTTTTACACAAAGCAATTTAGAGTTTGATAATGATAATGAAATCAAAAGGAAAGGGATCATCTTTTGAATTTGTTTTACTGGTATTCAAATGAAAGACATAAAAAGTTGCAAGAATTCAATTTTGATGCTTTTATTCAAAACTAAATGAAAAGCATTAGATAGGTTTTACCGGTCTCAATTTTGCAAAAAAAAAAAAACTGTGATATTTTAAAATTGAATATCACCATCTTTTATTACTTTAACTCTCAAAAATTCTTTTGAAAATTTGCCTTGATTTTAATTTTATCTCTTCTCCTCCTACCAGATTTATCCAGAATGAGAACTATTTGAAGACCAGGTGAACCATTGATCCAGAACAGGAGGAGAGTTAGAAATTATTATGTTTTGTACCTTAAGCTTTTTTTTCGAGGGGGGGGGGGTGTACAAAAACTACGTAGTTATCTATATCACGTATGAAATAACGACATAAAGGCACTCACAGCTAAATATAAAAATATAAATCTTTGTCTATGTGAATGAATACAAATAAGTATTCGTTTTTTAAAGTCTTGTTATGGAACATGTGATCATTATTTCGTCAACCTAAACTAAATTATATTTTTGTTTTACAGGTAATTGAAATATCAATAAAAATATATAACAGAATGCTGATGCTTTTATTTAACCATTGTATACACAGCACAAAAACATATACCACGGACTAAATGCAGAGCCAATCTAGAAATTGCTTTTCATCAGATCTATTAACTTTTTTATTTTCCACGGTCTTGTATGCTACTGTATACAAAAAATATTTCAACACTTAGTATGCTATCGGAATAGGAGAGGTTGTCGCTGATCTTGAATCTTCACAGAGTTTGTATTCTCTGCAGGTACAACACTGAGGTAACTCCAAGGTCTCCAGTTCAAATCGATGAAAGTAAGGACAGAAAACCCAGACATTGAAGAAGCGGTGTCGATCAGGCAGACAAGCACTTTTTACAGAACCATTCTTCGAGCAGTCACTGTGGGAATTTTATTTTAAATTTTAGTAAAAATTGAAAGGAAAAATGACTTATTGCAAATAAAATGGAAGGAGAAAAGGGTGAATTAAAATGCTAAAATAAGATTTTAAAATACTAAATTCATGACAAACTGTTTAGTTGATTAAAAAAAAGTCAAACTTACACATTTGCTTCACAGTTTGCATATGTTATGCACTGCCGGTTAGGGTATACAACGTAGCATGTTTCACTCTTCCTAACTATTGCTGTTACGTGCTTGTATTCGCTTGGGCAAATGTTTGTCAGTCCAATACCCGATATTTTGCTGGAAGATTTTTCATTGTTTAAAATCAAGGATGAGATTTTAAAACCATATTTTATGATCAGATTTACACATTGAAAAAGTAAAAGCATTTACCTTGGTTCGCAATCATATGATTTTTGCTCAAGAAACTTCTTAATTCCTGGTCTGCACTTTAAAGCTCGAAGAAGTTTTCTCCTGAAATATATTAAATTCTGAATTCATAATGTTTGAAATGTGCTGTTTCTTTCTTAATTGATATAATTAGAAGGTATCGTACACAACCTAAACTTTGTTTCAGCACCGAAAAAGTATAAATATAAAAATTAATATGGAATTAGAGGAAGAAAGTCGAACCTGAGAGTTAATGACTGACACTTAGACTCGACCTCCAGCTTCGGGATCGTAGGCCTTTTCTCCCAGCATCCCCTCTTGAAATCATACGTTCCATTGCCAAATGTTACGGCATCACATTTCTTCTCGGAAGCACCAATGGAGCGGGCAAGAAAGAGAAACGAGGCGATAAGGAACCAGACACACTGAAATGTTAAGGTTTGTATAATAACATTTATAACCATATTCATCACATAGTAAGGAGATAATTGTTATCAAAATTAGGCATACTGTCAAAGTGAGTAAAATTCAGATTTAATTGGTGTTTAAAAGAAGAAAATCACATTTGGATAGATATTTTATGACAGAAGGCGAGGTTTAATGCATTGCAAGAAATATTGATGATTTTAAGGCAAGAATCATCCAAGAACAATTTGTTTGTCAGTTTTTTTTTTTTTTTTTTTTTTTTTAGAAAAAAGCTTGTATCGACTCTTCATCGGATACACCTGCTATGAGCCCTATATATATTTTTTTAATGATCTGGTAGACAAATTGAATTTAATATAAAAATGTAATTCAAAATACTACGCAAATAAAAGGTTCAATAAAAAAAGTCTACAGAATATGCTCAATGAATAATTAAATATAGAATTAATTATCCTTGAATATCTTTACTTCCCTTTTTAATTCATTTTCAATATAAATACTTATTATCATAACGTTATTTTGATATTTCGAATGAGGAGATAATTTTTAACAAAATAAGTCATACTGGTCAAAGTGAGTAAAATTCAGATTTAATTGGTATTTAAAAGAAGAAAATCACATTTGGATAGATATTTTATGACAGAAGGCGAGGTTTAATGCATTGCAAGAAATATTGATGATTTTAAGGCAAGAATCATCCAAGAACAATTTGTTTGTCAGTTTTTTTTTTTAGAAAAAAGCTTGTATCGTCTCTTCATCGGATACACCTACCATGAGCCCTATATATATTTTTTTAATGATCTGGTAGACAAATTGAATTTAAATTCAAAATTCAAAGCAATTCAAAGGTTCATTAAAAAGTCTACAGAATATGCTCAATGAATAATTAAATATAGAATTAATTATCCTTGAATATCTTTACTTCCCTTTTTAATTCATTTCCAATATAAATATTTATTATCATAAGATTATTTTGATATTTCGAATGAGATATCTTAAAAAACTGATAAAATAGATGTACCATATTTTCTTATTTAATTTAGCCGTAAACTCGTCATAAATATGAAATATATATGAGTCTGCTATAATCTTATAAATAGGAAGATAAAAAATAATAGTAAACCAATTCTATTTAAGGCATTGTGACGGAATACGATATGGGAGCAGAGCAAACGCGGGCTAAAAAATAGATGTGGAATAAGGTGCAAAGAAGAAGTGGTTGTCCCTTGGTAACTGGTCACACCCGCCGTGTGTAACTTGTAATGGTCAGGTTAACAAAACAGAATCTAATGTCCATACAATTTTTTTTTTAAATTCATCATCATTTTTCATTTCAGGAAAGACTTAATATTTGCTTACATGTACGTACAAAAAAGAAATGTTACTAATGCTGTTATGTCCCCTCAGAAAAACGCCACTATTGTTGTAAATTCGAAATAACTAGGTCCGTACGGAGCGAAAAATTTAACAGCTGTTGTATCAAAGGTGATGAATTAAAAGAAAATGTGCTCTCAATTATTTTGAACTATTAAAGATAATATATATTTAATTAAGAAAATTATGAGAATTCATTTGTTTATAATGTAATTAACACCATCTTAACTGTTTTTAAAAATGAAGTCGTTGAATTTTTTAATGTATAAAAAATTAAGTAATTTAACAAGTTTTACCTGCATGATACCAGACTTTGACGTTCCTGGATCCAGTGATTATTAACCTTTCATTCAAACTCTTTATATACCTTTTATTACTTGTATGAGAATGCAAAAAAATCATCAAATTTTATTATATTTGATGCTATAGATAAAGTGCACGCGTAGAAATTTTATCATTTTGCTTTGAAAGCTTGAGTTTTTTGTTTTCAAAATCTGAATTAGAATGTGAAACACGCATTTCAGATAATATCAACTGTGGGTTACTAAGTGGTACTGATGTATTTTATCATTTTTTCTCCTAGTCCGATTGGTACCTATATATACAATTGTATAAAATGAATAATATTGTAGTACTTGTATTGAATATAAATATGGAAAATATTTCACTATATACATATTTGCATATTTGGTTTTCCGATTAGGTTAATGATATTAATCAATAAAGATGCTTTTGAATTTTGTATTTTGGCGTTTTTTTCTATATGATTTTAAATTTTACAGAACATCTCTTTATAATAGTGAGGTTCATCTGAGTTTGGTCTGAAATAAATCACAGCATTAATTTTGATTAAATCACAGCTTGAATTTTAATGAAATCTCTCGATACTGTAACTGAACTTGATGAAACAGATAATAGTACATGCTATGTACTTTGGATGGGGTGATATTTTATCTTCTGAAAAATCATTATGCAACAAAAAAGCATGCACTTTCTTTTCTTTTAAGGAATGTGAATATTCTGATTTGTTGCACAAAGAATTAATATCTGACTTTGAAAAAAAAAACCTTTGTAATAATTAAAAAAATCATTTGAATATTAAAGTAAATGACAAAGATTTCGCAATCATTATTTTAATTAACTTATGTCCTAATTTTCTACATTAATAATAAATTGTTTAAATAATTTTTGTCGCCAAAAATACTCATTAAATTCTGTTAGTTACAGCTATATATGGCGTATTTTAACTTAAAATTAAAATTACAAAATTAGGTGTAGATTTATAATAATGATGATATTTATTTAGTCGGTAAAATTAAATCTCTTATAAATATATATGAAATGCGATTGATTGAAGAAGTGTAGTTTACAGGAAAGTGCTAACTCTTTATGAAGTAACAAAACAAATAAAAAAGATTTTCTTTATGTCAGTAAGTCTGAACTTATCAGAAATGTCAGCATGTCATTGGCATATTATAAGGTATTAAACTCAATCATGGAAATAGTTACATCAAGAATTTTTGCAAAGTGTATTTTAGATACTTACTCATATAACCTGACTATGCAAAAAAAAAAAAAAGAAAATAAAAAAAGGATATGATTTTTTGAGATATTGTCAATATATGCGATATGCAAAACCACTGAATTTTATATTGACTTCATTTATAAATCTTCATTCCAGGGAAAATTGTTTGGTGTTTGTTTATAATTTTTCCTTAATTAATAAAAAAGCTTTTAAAACATACAATAGGGTTTTTTTCTTAACACATAAAAGGTTCAAACTCATATTATAAAAAAAAGATTTGGGCTCATTGTCAGCTTCTATTCGAAGAGGTCTGTGTCTGCTTTGTTCCCATTTTTTTATTGTCACGTTAGTGTTGAATGCTTTATAACCCTCTATTCTATTTAATTTTCATCAACACATTCAACACTTCAGAAATTGATGTTTGTCAACAACAAAAGCGTTAGATTCAAATGGAATAAGCTTTGGGATTTACTTTTCCCAAAAAAAAAAGTTTTGTCTGATAGTGATGTTAGGAAAATCTGATACAGGAAATAGAAATAGATGTAATTTTTTTTTATCACAGCATACATTATAAAATATGAAGTATGCTTAAAAACAATATTTAGTATAATTCAGCATATTGCGGATTTTTGTGTACGTTATAAATTCACAAGCCGTGCTATACATATTAGTTTTAAAAATAAATTAAATTCTTCTCATTTAGTTCTATTTTTTTTTCTAAAATCCTGATGGAATTCTAAACAATTGTCTTTCGGATGAAAAAATTTAATATCAATTCATTATCAACATGCATTACCTTTTAATTGAATTAAAATGAAAAACACATAAACACTGAAACACACTTTAAAGATTTTGGATGAAATTAGCTGTCGCAATTGTGTTCAAATTACATGTCGATGCAAATACTAAAATGATACTCTGGTTTCTCAGATCCACCAATGTAAATTCCAAATAAATGTTATGTGAGCAATGAGCTCACTGAATCACTGCCTCCCATATGGATATATTGAAAGTGTCCATGATTTTCTGTGGGAAACCCAAGACATGTGTGGCATCAAAAAGTTAAATAGAAGATGCACAATGGCAATATGTAAAAAAGATTCTGTGAAAGTTTCATCAAATTTCTTTTTAGTGGTATGAGAGGAGTTGCAGAGAGAGATGGGTACCCGAAAGCGTAACAGACTGACGGACGGACAGACAGACGGACGTAGAGACGGACATCCCGATTACTATATACCCTTCTGCTTTTCAAACTGGGGGTTTAATAAACTATGGTAGCTAAATAAGCAACGGATACGGAGAGTTGCAAGACCATTGTTACGGGACATGAAAGTTTGTGGGTAAGGTATACCTAACATTTTATCATTGCTGTGTAAGAAAAAAGAGACCAAGCAAAACATAAATTCATAAGATCTTTGAATTTTGGATTTATGTCAGATTGTTTGCCAGAGGTAAGCTAGTTTTCTCTCCAGTACCTTTTCGATTATTTGAAATTTTATTCCAATTTAGTCTAAAAAAAATTTTTACTATTACAGTGTGAACTCTTCGTGAGCAAGAATCAAATTGTTTAAAAGTTTACATTGACCTTTGCACATGATCACGTGATACATCTTTGCAGTTTATGTACATATACTGCGTTCACTCTGATAAGAATAATGATAGGCAAATAACTGAAACTTATTGAGTTGCTGTTAATGCAAAAATACAACTATCAAAATCAGATATTTATTAAATTGATATAAAATTGAATAATTATAAAACTTAAAAGAAAAATAAAAGTGCATGCTTCTTCGACATCTCAAAAGTAAATAAAAATTACTTGTATTTGATGAGGTTAACATTTTAAAGCTAATAATTATTTTCTTTAATTTGCATGCACAAAAGTACATTACATATTTTGTAGAAGTATCAAATGAATATATATTTTTTCTTGCTTTCATCTTGAATGTCTTTTATATAAATGTAAAGTTTAACCTAGACGCAGGTACAAATACTTCTATGTCATGTCTGATAATTGTTTTAAATTTGTAAAATTCATTTGTGTTGCCTGCAATAAGCTTGGCAAGTTCTGTATAGCCGTATAGAAGAAACTTATGACTTAAAAAAAAACTACACGCTTTTCGCTGCTGCAGAAATTATTCTTATAACAAGAATCTAATCAACGACAAAAATTTCAAGAATACCTGTTCAGTATCCATCCTTAAGTTTTTTTTAATTGTTTTTAATTAAATCTCATATAACTCCACTGAAAACCGTTAACTATTCCTGCCAATTGTCTTTATGTAAGAGTAGGTATATAAAACATTTGCAAAAGTAAATTTAAGTGTTTACATTTAAAAGAAATAAGCCCCTTCATTTTTCTTTAATCATGTTAAAATAAGTGAGAACAAATGAGAAAACAAGAAGAATAAAGTCTTTTCTGAATTATATTTTGATCTTTATCAACAAAAGATGCGTTTCAATCTGAATGCCTTTAAAACTATAGCTATAAAGTACAAATCTACAATACAAGTTTTATAAAATAATTAGCTTTGTTCGGTAAATATGTATGAGATGTTTAGGAAAAAAATTAGATGACAGATGTCAGAATTGCAACTTCATATATTAATATTTTTGATGAAATTCAAAAATATTTAGAATATAAAAATGATGACAGAGACATTTTTGACACCAGCTGGAATCATTGGAGTCAATTGTTTTCATAAAATGCTATAAAATGAAATAGTCTTATTAATGTAAAGGAATTAACATGCCATCTCTCTCTCTCCCTCTCCTTCCTTCCCCCCCTCTCTCTCTCTCTCAAAAACCAATCTGTAATATAATAAATAGAGTATATTGTGATTTATGATACAGATTGTGTAAAATAAATAAAGAATTAAAAAAAAAGATCTGGCGAATATTGTTATTGTGAAAAAATATCAATTATCTGTTTATCCCGAAAACCTCTTTGTTCTTCAGGGGATGCGGGTTTGGACGCTGTCATGAAGAAATTTAATGTAGTGCATTCCTGATTCTGGGTCCTTCTTCTAGTAAACCTTTCGATTTTTTTGCAAACAATTTGCTTTCTAAACTCGTCCAGAAATTAAACTCTCACCCCGAATACGAATTTAAACAACAATACCACTAATATTTAAGAAAATTGCATATAAATCTGTCTTTGTGCGTTTGCAATTCCTTGCTCTCGCCAGACCTTCGCTGTTGTTGTCAAGTGCATCTTATGGTAATTTTTGTTTTGAGGATTTTTAGCAATAGATCCAAGTTCCATTATCTGTTTGAATATAAAAAAAAACTTGGATAACTCCAATAACTGATATATAGTATATATTTGAAAATAGTAAGATATTTGTAGCTTCTTTCCCCATACAGTTACCTTGTGGAATTCTCTCCCACACTCAGTTGTGGCAGCGGCCTCTCTGAGCCAGTTCAGGATTCGTATGCATAAAAATTCTAAGAATTTTCTTAAGTATATGCTTAAATTTCTTAAGCATATTCTTAGCTGAGTAACATGCTTAATTTCTATTGCATAAAAATTCTAAGCAACATACTTAGCATTTCTTAGCTAAGCATATCGCAATATGCTTAAGTACACTGTTGCCATGTCAATAAAGTCACTTCCGCTTTCACTTAAACGTAAACAAACACATGCCATGATAAAGATACAGACATCGACAAAAGATTTTATGAAAGTATTATTCCTATTAATTTAATTATTTTTCCTCTTACATGTATAACTATTTCTTGTTATATTCTGATCACTTTAACAGATCAAAGAAGAAGGTATGGTTTTAGCTTCATTGCGCCCTAAAAATGTGACAATATCAAAAAGTTTTGAAACTGGCTTAAATATTAGTTAAATAAATGACTCTGATAAATCAGGAAAGAATATGGCATGAAGGTTTACCATTCTGCAAATATGACGTCGTTAATGTGAAGCATTTCTCTATTTTCAACAGAAAAAGCCTCATAATTGCACATTTCAAGGGTGATTTTCCTGTAGAAAACAGTGTCCACAGCCGTCGCCCACCTTAACTTTTTGATATTTTGTGCAAAATTAAATAACAAATCACATATCTCAAGATCTTTGTGGGCGATGCCTGTGGACAATGTTATCTGAAAGAAAATGCCATTGCAAATTGGTGTCTTCTGCAACTTTTTAAGAAAATACGGGAAAATGCACATGTTTAGGACATCATAATTAGCATTTAAAAACACATGTGAGAAAAATGACTTGTATGATTTTTCTGCATTAAATGAATTTCAATTATTTAAAAAGCACGAGTTTTCAACTTTTACACCAGTTTCATTTTTTAGAAAATCACAGGGCAAAATTTGTATGGAAAAAATACCTTCTTCTTTTTGTGTTTGATATTGATGACATGTTTTATCTTATCAGAGAGAGAGAGAGAGAGAGAGAGAGAGAGAGAGAGAGAGAGAGAGAGAGAGAGAGAGAGAGAGAGAGATGAATAAACCGTGGAGGATGTAGCCTAGAGAAAAATTTGCATACTTGAGAGGAAGAGCGAATGGAATTAATTTTTAAATTAGATTAATATTTTCCTTAGACCTGAGGACATACCGGTATATAGTATACAATTTTTCCATATAGTTTTTCCATAATGAATTTAGGTTTACACTGTGTGTCCTATCAAATGTGTGTATATAATCTGTGTAATATTTGGTACTTTAAATTTACAGTTATTATCTCTATCTCACTTTCTCTCTCTCTTTAGACGTTATTTGAATGAAAATTACATGAAAATTACATGAAAAACGTGTTATATGGGATACATGTAAGAATAATTTTTACATAAATTGAAGTACACTGGTGATCTAAAAAAGGACAACTGCATTGTCACAGGTGCTGAAAAACTACACAACAATTAACTTGCGTTAATTTTCAAAATGTTTTGAAAATCAATCGCTAGCATCTTGATAAGTCTATAAAGGCCAATATTAGCCTAAAGTGAATTTAGGTCAAGGAAGCCACATAATAAAGTGGATACATGCAGATTGTGATTTATTTCATTGATTTAAATACAGTCTCCATTGTTTTCTATTTATTTTTTGTAAAGTTCCTTTTAAATTATTATTGTGTAATTAGCTCTTAGAAATAACTTGAGCAATATGCTTAAGGACTTAAGACAGGTATAGACCATGCTTAACTTTGAGCATATGCTGAGCATATACTTACGAGTTGAGAAGTTTTAGGCAACATTCTAAGCAATATGCTAAGTAAAATTTCAATCTGCTAAGCAGAAAAACAGTACTTAAGTATATGCTTAAGGATTTAAGAATTTTTATGCATATGAATCCAGACCTCTGGTCCCAAGCTATGTCCCATGACTCTTCTATTTATAAAAACATGTATATCACAATGTAAATACACATTTTTCATGCACAATTTTGTAAATTGTTTTCATTGCACTAGGTTTATTTATACCTTCTATGGCACTTAGTCGTTTTTTTTTCTTTTTTCACATACGTTTTAAAATAAAAATTTAGAGTTCCGTTTGCGCAGGGCCAGCGTATAATCATCAGGGTTGATGGAACGCTGTAATATGTAGATGTAGATGTGTCGTTTTCACACATTTTACAAAATATAGGATGACCTTTGAGTACTGAGTTTTTTTTACCGTCAAACATTTCTTTAAAAAAGTGTAAAATACCCCGGATGTGATGTCTATCAAATTTGCTTTGGGATTTTCAACAAGTTTTACAGCAGCTTTGATGAAGCTTTTATTTTCACTCTAGTTTACCGAGTGAAAGTGTAAGTTTACCATTTATTTATAATGCAGTGTCTCGAATAGCCCTTTTCCCCCAGCTTTCACAATGAAACTATGAGATGAAAAGTGGTCACATAAACTGTTATAAAATCATTAAAGATTAATTATGAGAGAAAGTCAAGTTTAATGTCATATGATATCAGTATTGTATCTCATGCAGTTCAGGACATTATTTATTGAACAGCCCTCGTAGAGTAAAATTAAACGCTTCATTCAAACTGCCGTAAGACTCCTTAAGACAGGCAAATGTGCAGATGGATTTAAATAGAAAAAAATATAATGGACATCAAAAATGGGTACCGTTCATGCCAACAAAAATTATAACAACTGTATAATGTACTGTTGGCCAATTTTCAACAAATAATCACCGAGGATGTATGATTAATAAACCTTCATCAGCTGCATAAGGAGTTTAGATTTCTCAGTTGATTCTATGCGCAAGAGCATGCTGTACGCATGAACAATTTCTAAAACGAAGTAAGTTATTGGCAAACATGTTGATGAAACACGCATTTCAGCTGTCTCGTTTAAAGTCACAATTTTGTAACTTCTAAAGTCAAACAATGACCTAGTCAACAAATATAACTCATCATTGAGTCAAATGCTGATTGACGTTTTTCATACTAATTGCAAGTCCATTACTTATACACTGAATTGTCGATGGTTTTTCCCATTATTTCCGGATTATGAAAAGGGGCACACGTCGGGTGTGAGCGGTCGGCATGGGAATGCTTACTCCTCCATGGCACCTGTACCACCTCTGATGTTTCGGAGGTCCGTGTTTGCTGTGCTCCTATTTTGTTTTGTATAATGGACTTTTAATCTTAAATACTGTTCGTTATCTCCATATGTTTCATGTATATTTTTTATTGCTGATTCTGATCCAATAATCATTTTTACATA